>NC_041387.1:334182556-334183100 GCF_002162155.2 Triticum dicoccoides | reverse complement strand
ACGTAAAAAGAGAACGTAAGAAAATATATAATCACCGTAAAAAATATTTTACCTTACGTAAAATTACAGACATAAATATATAGTGTAAAATATACATAAAATATAATTTTTCTGATCTTATGACCACTATTTTGTTTTCTTATGTCAAAATTTATGTAGTGAATCGATAGGAATGTAAATATTTGTACTCGAAATATAATTTAGTTGTGAAATGATCATAAGGTTACCTCGTGTGAAGAATAACTTATTCTGCACCCTATGTGATAAATAGTACCACAGAACTAGTTAAGGCTTGCTAAACATTTAACAGTTTAAATGTAAGTAAAAAATATGAAATAAATAGGGGAGCCTCACTCTAATATAATAAGATGATCTAACGGTGTGATTGTGAAAATATGCATTTATGTGTCCTCAGCGAAAAGAACAAGTATTTCAGCTCATTGCAGGATCAATATATATTGAAACATTTGTTCTTTTTGTCAAGGACACATGCAGTCATATTTTTTCAATCCCTCTGTTGGATCATGTTATATTATAGTTGTGT
>NC_041387.1:334125534-334182171 GCF_002162155.2 Triticum dicoccoides | reverse complement strand
CAATATTGCGAAGATATAGATCTTGAGAGAAAACAATGTCGAAGACAATCCAAATATGAAGATATTGCAATCATGACGCCAAATGATAATCTTCAAGAAAGTGTGGTGGTGGCGTTACCCACCGTATAGGAAATATTAAACCCAGACATGGCGCACAATTACCATGGCGCTCCAAAGTCAAATTCCACATTAATGTATACACACTCAGAGGGTAAGTCTTCATTTATTGAAGAAATACATTACTTCATGTGTTGCACATCTAAGTCATAAACATGCATAAGCATTAGGATGTGTGTCCATTCACTGGACATTCGAGGATTCTAAGATATTTGGCTCACACCGCAACTTACAAAACATTTTCTCATCCAAGGGCTTTGTGAAGATATCTGCCAGTTGCTCTTCAGTGTTGACGTGAATGATATCAATATCTTTCTTGATAACATGATCTCTGAGAAAGTGATGACGAATTTCAATGTGCTTTGTCTTCGAGTGTTGAACTGGATTCTTGGAAATCTTGATGGCGCTTTCATTGTCGCAGAACAGTGGCACATTCTTCATGTTGATGTCATAGTCCCTGAGAGTTTGCTTCATCCAGAGAAGCTAAGCATAGCAAGTCCCAGCAGCAATGTATTCAGATTCAGCAGTGGAGAGAGATACACAATTCTCCTTCTTTGAAGACCAACAGACAAGAGATCGTCCAAGGATGTGACATGTGCCTGATGTAGACTTGTGATCAAGTTTGTCACCACCATAATCAGCATCTGAGTATCCAACTAGATCAAACGCTGAGCCCTTTGTGTACAATAATCCTAGTGTTGGGGTGTGAGCCAAATATCGAAGAATTTGCTTCACTGTGAGGTGATGTGATTCCTTTGGTGCCGCATGGAATTGGGCACACATGCAAACGCTAAGCATAATATCAGGCCTAGATGCACATAAGTACAATAAAGAACCAATCATGGAGTGGTATACCTTTTGATCGAACTCTTTACCATTTTCATCAGGGCCAAGATGGCTTTTGGTTGGCATTGGCGTCGTCTACCCTTTGCAGTCTTGCATTCCAAACTTCTTCAGAAAGTCTTTGAGGTGTTTTTCTTGTGATATGAACATGCCATTTCACCGTTGATGGATTTGAAGACCAAGGAAGAACTTCAGCTCTCCCATCATGTACATCTGGTTTTGCTCTTGCATCATGTATCCAAACTCATCACTGTATCTCTTATCAGTGCAGCTGAAGATAATGTCATCCACATATATTTGGCACACAAACAGTTCACTATCATATGTCTTCGTGAAAAGAGTGGGATCTAGAGAACTAGGTTTGAAGCCTTTGCTCTTCAGTAATTCTTTGAGTGAGTCATACCAAGCGTGAGTTGCTTGTTTGAGGCCATACCGAGCCTTGTTGAGCTTGTAAACCATATCAGGATGCTTTGGATATTCAAAGCCAGGCAGTTGAGCAACATACACTTCTTCGATTTTGCCATTGAGGAAGGCACTCTTCACATCCATTTGGTATAGAAGAATGTTGTGATGGTTGTCATAGGCTAGCAGTAAGGGAATGGCTTCAAGCCTAACTACGGGAGCAAAGGTTTCATCAAAGTCAATTCCTTCCACTTGTGTGTAACCTTGAGCAATGAGGCGATCTTTGTTTCTGACAACTTGTCCAAGTTCATCTTGCTTGCTACGATAGATCCATTTGGTGCCAATGATATTGTGCTCCCAGACATTATTCTGCTCAAACAGTTGAAACTTTTCTTGCATAGCTTGAATCCATTCAGGTTCCATGAAGGCTTCTTCGACTTTCTTGTGTTCAGATATAGAGACAAATGCAAAGTGGTCGCAGAAGTTTGCTAGTTGCATAGCTCTTGATCGAGTAAGAGGACCTGGTGCATCGATGCTAGCAATAATCTTCTCAATTTGGACTTCATTTGCAACTCAAGGATGAACTGGACAAAGATTTTGTTCAGGGTGACTGTTGTCTTCATCTTCAGGATTAGCTTCAGACTGAGTATTGTCTTCGTGTTGATTAGATGCAGAAATGATGATCTCGTCCTCTGCCTATTCCTCGGTGGGTATGATTTCTCCAGTACCCATTAGCTTGATAGCTTCACCTGGTGTAGCTTCATCTAGCACATTTGGCAGGTGCTCTCCTTGCTAGCGGTTAGTCTCATCGAACCGCACATCTACAGTTTCAACCACATTATAGTGAAAGAGGTTGAAGACCCTATAGGTGTGTGAATCATTTCTGTAACCAAGCATAAAGCCTTCATGTGCTTTCGGTGTGAATAGAAGTGTGATGTGGATCCTTGATCCAGCACCTAGCACCAAAGACTTTGAAGTAACTGACGTTTGGCTTCTTACCAGTCAGAAGGTCATAAGATATCTTCTTGAAGAACTTGTGAAGATAAACTCTGTTGATGATGTGGCATGCAATATCAATGGCTTCAGGCCAGAATTTTCTTGGAGTTTTGTATTCATTGAGCATCATGCGTGTCATCTCATTGAGCGTTCTGTTCTTGCGCTCCATGATGCCATTCTGTTGTGGTGTGTATGGATGTGTGATGCCCAAAGTATCAAGATAAATGTCAACGTGGTGTTCTTTAAGTCAGTGCCATTGTCATTCCGAATGTGCTTGATCTTGACGCCATAATTCGTCATGGCTCAATTTGCGAAGCGTCTGAAGAGATGCTCCACCTCATTCTTATAGAGAATTATGTGTACCCAGGTGTATCTCGAATAATCATCAACAATAACGAAGCCATAGAGATGTGAAGTGGTAGTAAGGGTAGAGTAGTGAGTAGGTCCAAATAAGTCCATGTGAAGCAACTCGAAGGGACGTGAGGTAGTCATGACTGTCTTCGAGGGATGCTTGGCACTAGTCATCTTCCCACGTTCACAAGCACCACATAGATGATCCTTCTTGAACTTGACGCCCTCGATGCCAATGATGTGCTTCTTCTTCACGAGAGTGTACAAGTTTCTCATGCCTACTCTTTCTAGCCGACGATGCCATAGCCAACACTCTGAAGCCTTTGCTAGAAGACATACAACAAGCTGTGGTCCTGCTGAGAAATCTACCATATACAGATCACCTCTTTGATAACCTTTGAACACTAGAGGTTTGTCAGGTTCCATTAGCATAAGACAACAATATTTTCCAAATATCACAATCATATTCAGATCACAGAGCATTGATACAGTTAAGTTGTATCCAAGGGATTGAACAAGCATCACTTTATCAATGTGCTGATCATTTAAGATAGCAACTCTACCAAGACACAACACCTTGCTTTTACCAGTGTTAGCGAATGTGATGTGGCTTTTAGTAGATGGATGTAGGGTTGAATCCATGAGAAGACTTCGATCACCAGTCATATGGTTGGTGCAGTGATGTCTACTACACAACCTTCTTCTTTGTAGACGTTGTTGGGCCTCCAAGTGCAGAGGTTTGTAGGACAGTAGCAAATTTCCCTCAAGTGGATGACCTAAGGTTTAATAATCCGTGGGAGGCGTAGGATGAAGATGGTCTCTCTCAAACAACCCTGCAACCAAATAACAAAGAGTCTCTTATGTCCCCAACACACCCAATACAATGGTAAATTGTATAGGTGCTCTAGTTCGGCGAAGATATGGTGATACACGTGTAATATGGAGTATAGGTTTTTATAATCTAAAAATGTAAAAACAGCAAGGTAGCAAGTAACAAAAGTGAGCGAAAACGGTATTGCAATGCTTCGAAACAGGGCCTAGGGATCATACTTTCACTAGTGCAAGTTCTCTCAACAATGATAACATAATTAGATCATATAACAATGCCTCAACATGCAACAAAGAGTCACTCTAGAGTCACTAATAGTAGAGAACAAACGAACAGATTATGGTAGGGTATGGAACCACCTTAAAGTTATTCTTTCCGATCAATCCATTGGCTATTCCTATAAGTGTCACAAACAGCCCTAGAGTTCGTAGTAAAATAACACCTTAAGACACAAATCAATCAAAACCCTAATGTCACCTAGATACTCCAATGTCACCACAATTATCCGCGGGTTTGATTATACGATATGCATCACACAATCTCAGATTCATCTATTCATACAAAAACAAAGAACTTCAAAGAGAGCCCTAAGGTTTCTACCAAAGAGTCAAAAAGAAAATGTGTGACAACCCCTATGCATAAGTGCACAAGGTCACAAAACCTGCACGTTGAACACCAAAACATATATCAAGTAGATCACGTGAATATCCCATTGTCACCACAGATAAGCACATGCAAGGCATACATCAAGTGTTCTCAAATCCTTAAAGACTGTATCTGATAAGATATCTTCAATGGTAAACTCAATCCATTACAAGAAGGTAGAGGGGGAGAAACATCATCAGATCCAACTACAGTAGAAAATCTCTTCGTACATCAAGATCATGCCAAATCAAGAACACAAGAAAGAGAGAGATCAAACACATAGCTACTGGTACATACCCTCAGCCCCGAGGGTGAACTACTACTTCCTCATCATGGAGAGCGCCGGGATGATGAAGATGGCCACCGGTGATGGATCCCCCTTCGGCAGGGTACCAGAACAGGGTCCCGATTGTATGTCGTGGCTACAGAGACTTGTAGTGGCGGAACTCCCGATCTTGGTTTTGTTCTGGAAGTGTGGGGATATATAAGAGGTGTTGGCGTTGGGAACAAGTCAGGAGAGTTCATGAGGTAGCCACGAGCGCGCCCAGGGGGGTAGGGCACGCCCTCCACCCTCGTGGTGGCCTCTGGACTCTTCTGGTCCATCTTTGATGCTCCGCGGGCTTCTTCTGGTCGAAAAACAATCTCCATAAATTTTCAGGTCAATTGGACTCTATTTGGTATTCCTTTTCTGTAAAACTCAAAAACAAGGGAAAAACAGAAACTTGCACTGGGCTCTAGGTTAATAGGTTAGTCCCAAAAATCATATAAAAGAGCGTATAAATGCATATAGAACATCCAAGATGGATAATATAATAGCATGGAACAATCAAAAATTATAGATACGCTGGAGACATATCATGCAACTGCTGTCCATAATCCATTCGGTGGCTTTCAGAGTTGTACCCTACAATGCAGTTAGCGGGATAGGCTTCACCAAGAGTATTGTGAAGCAGAAACATGTAGCGAACAAGCATATTATTAAAGTTGAGATTCTGGTTGGGCATCATAGGATGCTCGTCAATAAATACAGGGATGAAATACATGGTAAGACCATTTGGGCATTTTATCTTGCGTCCCACAATATGACTTAGGTCCCCAACATTGGCGTCAGAAGTCTTTGATTTCCAGCTGGAGACCTTTCCCTCCAAGATAAGTCAATTCTTCTTAACCAACCACATCTTCAGGGGTGGCTTAGAAGCAATGAGTCTAAGTGTAGCATTTGAGAACTTTGGCTTGGGAGTCCTAGCAAATAGCTTCGCAGGAGGAGAATAGTACTCATATGAATATGCAGAAAAGTTCTTAGTTTTGTGAATATAGAGGTTAGAGGAAACACACTCATATTCATGAGTCTCATAATGGTTCTCCTGCAAAACATTGGCGTTAGGGTGACCATGAGTTGTCCTCTGTCAGTATGAAGCCTTTGGGCCATATGATGCCTTTGGTCTGGGGTTTGTCTTCTTCGCAGGCGGTGTCATGACGACATTCATGGGAAGCTTCTCAAGACACCTTTTGGGCACCCAGATCTTCTTCAAGGGTGGCCCGTTCCTGCAGTTAGTACCAATATACCTGGCAAACACTTCACCATTTTGATTCTTAAATAGTTTATAACTGGCATCAAAGGATTCATCGATGACAATGGGGTTACCACAAGTGAAGCTAGACAAAGTGGATGGGTCCATAGAAGGATCCTTAGCAGCAACCCAAGTAGTTTTGGGGTACTGCTCAGGCGTCCAGTAAGAACCATCAACGTTCATTTTCCACTCAAACCCACACCCTCTTTCCTAGGGTTTCAGTTCAGAATCTGTTTCTTCAGGACATCGGACAAAGTCTGATGTCCTTTGAGGCTTTTTTACATGCATGTTTCAAGCAATATCTTCAACCTAGCATTCTCATCAGCAATAGTAGTGGCATCCTCAGTAGAGGGGTTAGTTACCACATCAGTAGTTCAAGATATTACAACATCAGAAGTAGTAGAACATCCAGCAACTAAGACAGCATTATCATGCTCAATATATTTTAAACATGGTGGAACAGATTCTTCCTGAGCGGAATTCATCCGTTCGGCGAGTAGTGAATCATTTCTTTTTGAAGATCTTCATGAGACACTCTCAGTTTCTCAAGGTATTGCTACCTTTGAAGATAATCATAGAAAAGCTTCTCGTGAGAGGCGGAGAGAGTTTCATGACGACTCTCAAGTTCTTCATACTTAACGCGAAGACTTTTGATGTCTTCTATTAAGGACTAATATCGATTCATTTCCGCGTCCAACATGTCATCGCTTTTGTCTAGCAGCTTTTGAATATGTTCCATAGAAGTTTGTTGCTCAGTTGTGATTTTAGAAAGTGTCTTATAGCTAGGTTTGGATTCACATTCAGAGTCATCTTCACTACAGGTTTGGAAGTAGGCATCACGTGAGTTTACCTTGGCACCACGGGCCATGAAGTAGTAGGTTGGAGTTGAGTCGTCCTCAGGTTCGAAACTCATCGTTTTAAGTGACTCATTGAATTCATGGAACCAGGGGTCCTGACGAGTTCGATGACCTTCATAAACATCAGAGATCCGGTCCCATATGAGCTTTGCATTGCAAAGATGCATAATGTGCTCGAACTCATCTCTGGACATGTAGGAGCATATGATATCCTTCGCCATAGTGTCCAATCGAGTATACTTGCCAATGTCATCAGCATGTGCCATATTGCATAGATCGGTAAGACCAATATGCATGATGATCCACAGCTCACTTTTCATTGCTAGGAGGCACTTCCTCATCATAGCCTTCCATTTGGGATAATCATAACCACTGAAGATAGGGCACGCAGCGGAGACCTTGATTATCCATGCAGTCAACATAGCTAAACTCCAGGTGCTTAAACCGAATCACACAGAACAAGGGAGTACCTTGCTCTGATTCCAGTTCAAAGTGCTAGTTATCGACTAGAGGGGGGTGAATAGGCAATTTTTATGGAAGTCTACAAAACACAAGGGCTTTGAAGACAAACAGGCAATACTGAGCCTATATGATATACAGCAGAATGTAGACTACACTAGGCATGCAATAGTCAAGCAAGCAGTACATAGAAAGCACAAAGACTATCAGTGGCTAGGTAGACAGGATCAGAACGGAAGACATTATGAAGCCAAACAGATATAAGTCTTCACATAGTGAAGTCAAATGAATCAAGACAGCAAGCAATGACTTCACTAAGACAAACTAAAAAGTAAGGAGAGTAGGGGATAGAACCAGTTGCTTGGTGAAGAAAAGGATTTGGTTGACCAGTTCCAGTAGCTGTGACAACTGTACGTCTGGTTAGGGAGGCTGAGATTGAACTCAGAAGACAGTGTCTTCACCTTATTTCCCTAGAGCTAAGCACACATAGTCCTCGCCCTATCACTCAGGTAAGTCTTCAAGGTAGACTTCCAAACCTTCACAGACTTTGTTCACCGGCGATCCACAATGACTCTTGGATTCTCAGAACGTGACACATAACCGGCTAGAGGATTCATAGTCCTCAAGTGTAACAAGTTTTCAGTTCACGCAGACAGAAAGACTTCAGTGATGCCTAACAGTCTTTGGCTCTGGGTGTTTTGGGCTTTGTCCTTGCAAGGATCTCTCTCTCAAATGCTTTGGAGGTGGGTTACTCTCATTGATAAAAGCCGTGCACTAACTGTGAATAGCCACAAATTTATGGTGTAGGGGGTGGGCTATTTATAGCCAAGTGGCAACCCGACCTGATTTGTCTGAAATGATGCTGGGTCACTAAGCTACTGACACGTGTCCAACAGTCAGATTTTAAACAAACGCGTCATCCATCTCTGGACAAGATTTGCTCTCATTGTCTTCGCTCGAAGACATATGATTTGGTTGAGCATCACATCAGTCACTCTGACTTTGTTCACTTGGACCCCACTTAATAGTACGGTGGTTCCTATGACTCAATAAAGAATAAAGGTAACTACGAAACAGCTATGTCTTCGCACTCCATAGTCTTCAAGTTAATATCTTCACACGTCATAATCTTCATCGTGACTGTCTTCACGAACAACAATTGTCTTCAATGTCTTGACATATTTTTAGGGGTCATCTCTGGTAGGAAAACCGAATCAATGAGGGACTACTACCTGTGTTATCCTGCAATTATCACAAACACATTACTCCCTCAACCAAGTGTGTCGTCAATACTCCAAAACTAACTCGGGGTGGAACTAGATGCACTTACACAATATGACTTCTATGTGAATATGAACAGACATAAACCATTATGTTGCCTTTCTTGTCCAATGTCAACAATTTTGGCATATAATATTTATATGGGTGCTCACAATCACAAAAGATTTCTGAGATAGTGAATTTGTATGTGAATCCTCTCTTCCCTATGTTTGTCAATCTACAATAAAATTTTCTACTTATACTTTTCCTTGTGTAATGTCATCACTTACCATAAGATTAGCATATGATCCTTTTCATTTATTTCCTTTCTTTTTATTGAAACAGGAAAGTAAAGAAGGCAAAGCTCAAACTAAACTTTATTATATATCTCGCACACGATTACAAGGATTGATCACTAAGCAAACTCTTGGAAAAGAAAGGATTGAACTAAACTTTTATTCATCTAAAGCCAAAGATAACCATGGATCAAACTAAGAAAACTAAAGGCAAAAGATAGTGGAGATGATACGATACCGGGCACCTCCCCCAAGCTTGGCGAAAGCCAAGGGGAGTGCCCATACCTGATACTCAATTTTCTTTTGGTGATGAAGAAGATGGTGGAGGTGATGAAGTAGAAAATTTGTCTTTCTTCCTTAGCTTACGCGTATCAACTTTCAGTTCACGGATCTCACACTCAAGCTCCAACACCTTTTTGCATAAATCTTGCTTGTTTTCCTGCAACGAAAGGGGATAAACTAGATCTTAGGCTTCTTTACTTTGTTGGGGAGACTTGACCTCTTAAATTCAACGTGCATGTCCCTAGGTTGGGGCAATTGAGCTTCATATTCCTATGAGCTCGTCTCCTCTTTCCTCTTAGGATCATAGTCTTCTTATTCCTCCGAGGTCCAGCCATAGTGTTCCAAATCCCCATAGACCTTGGGGTTCGCGATATAATCTGCAACGTAGCTCTCACCCTCCGAGTCTTGGGACGACATAATTTCAGATCTGTAAGGAAAACAGCGAGAAAAGAAAACAAGAGATTTCGACGCGATACGGAAGTCAACAGGTTCGGGAGGTATATAAATATTTTTTTCTTGCGGAACAAGTAGAACAGAAGAAAACAGAGTCCGGAAAGTACCCAAGGTAGGCACATCCCACCGGGCGCGCCTGGCAAGCCAGGCACGCCCTGGTGTTTTGTGCCCACCAGGGTCACTTTCCTGGAAGTTTCTTATTTTCCTAATTTCTTAAATATTCCAAAACTGACAAAAAAAATATTTGCGGATTTTTAGGAGTCTGTTTACTTACCGTATCATGTACCTCCCTTTTTTCACGGTTCTGGAGCATTCCGGAAGTTTCCTCTATGTGTTTTTCCGGTGTCAAAGTTTGGATAATATTGCTTTCAACATTAATGGGCGTACCTGAGATATAGTGTTTTATCTATCGCCCATTGACAACCTTCGGTTTAGTACCTTCGACATTATTTATTTTGATAGCTCCGGATCGATAAACCTCCTCGATAACATAGGGTCCTTCCCATTTGGAGAGACGTTTTCCTGCAAAGAATCTAAAATGAGAGTTGCACAAAAGAACATAGTCTCCAACTTTGAACTCACGCTTTTGGATTCTTTTGTCATGCCATCTTTTAACTATTTCTTTGAATAACTTTGCATTTTCATAAGCTTTGGTTCTCCAATTCATCTAATAAGCTAATATCAAATAACCTCTTTTCACCGGCAAGTTTGAAATCATAGTTGAGTTCTTTGATTGCCCAATATGCTTTATGTTCTAACTCAAGAGGCAAATGACAAGCTTTTGAATAAACCATTTTATAAGGAGACATACCCACAGGATTTTTATATGCTGTTCTATAAGCCCAAAGTGCATCATCTAGTTTCTTAGACCAATTCTTCCGGGACCTATTGACAGTCTAGATTAGTTTTATTTCTCTATTGCTAAGTTCAACTTGACCACTAGACTAAGGATGGTAAGGTGATGCAATTCTATGGTTAACATCATACTTAGCAACCATTTTACGGAAAGCACCATGAATGAGGTGTGAACCACCATCAATCATTAGATATCTAGGGACTCCAGACCTTGGGAAAATAACTTCCTTAAGCATTTTAATAGAGGTGTTGTGATCGGCACTACTAGTTCGAATAGCTTCTACCCACTTAGTGACATAATCAACAGCAACCAAAATATGTGTATACCCATTAGAGGAAGGAAAAGGTCCCATGAAATCAACTCCCCAAACATCAAATGGTTCAACAGCAAGTGAATAATTCATAGGCATTTCTTGACGCTTACCGATATTACCTATTCTTTAACATTCATCACGAGATCAGACAAACTTACGGGCATCCTTGAAGAGAGTAGGCCAATTAAAACCAGATTGCAATACATTATGAGCGGTTCTGTCTCCAGCGTGATGTCCTCCATAAGCCTTGGAGTGACATTTCCATAGGATTTGTTCCTGTTCATGTTCAGCTACACAATGTCTAATAATACCATCTACTCCTTCTTTATAAAGATGTGGGTCATCCAAAAAGTAATGTCTTAAATCATAGAAGATTTTTTCTTTTGTTGGTATCTGAAGCTAGGTAGTACTCCCTCCGTTCAGAAATACTTGTCGGAGGAATTGATGTATCTAGACGTATTTTAATTCTAGATACATCCATTTTTATGCATTTCTTCAACAAGTATTTCCGAACGGAGGGAGTATGTATTTAGCAACAATATAATTAGCATAATCATCTTACCAAGGTGTACTATTAGAAACATTTATTGCAGCTAATTGTTCATCATGAAAGCTATCATTAATAGGTTGTGGGTCATCAAGAATATTTTCATGTCTTGACAAGTTATCAGCTATGGGGTTATTTGCTCCTTTCCTATCAATTATATGAAAATCAATTCTTGTAGTAGAAGAACCCACCTAATGAGTCTAGGTTTAGCATCTTTCTTTTCCATAAGATATTTTATAGCAGCATGATCCCTGTGAACAATCACTTTAGAATCGACAATATAAGATTTAAATTTATCACAAGAAAACATCACTCCTAAGAATTCTTTTTCAGTAGTAGCATAATTTCGTTGAACACTGTCTAGAGTTTTACTAGCACAATGAATAACATTTAATTTCTTATCAACTCTTGGTCCTAGAACAGCACCAACAGCATAATCACCAGCATCACACATAATCTCAAAAGGCAAGTTCCAATCATGTGGTTGAACAACAGGTGCAGTAATTAAGGCTTGCTTTAGTGTTTCAAAGGCTTCCAAGCAATCATTATCAAACACAAAGGAAATATCCTTTGCAAAATATTTGTAAGAGGCCTAGAAATTTTAGAAAAGTCTGTGTTAAACTTCCTATAGAAACCAACATGACCAAGGAAACTACGAATACCTTTGATATCTTTAGGACATGGAATTTTCTCAATTGCATCAACCTTAGCTTTGTCCACTTCAATGCCTCTTTCAGAAATTTTATGGCCCAAAACAATACCCTCGTTAACCATAAAGTGGCACTTCTCCCAATTCATGACAAGATGTGTTTGTTCACATCTCTGCAAAACTCGATCAAGATTGCTTAAACAATCATCAAAAGACTTCCCATAAACAGAAAAGTCATCCATGAAAACCTCAACAATCTTTTCACAAAAATCAGAGAATATAGCAGTCATACATCTTTGTAAGATAGCAGGTGCATTACATAAACCAAAAGGCATACATCTATAAGCATAAGTTCCAAAAGGACAAGTAAAAGTGGTCTTCTCTTGATCAGGTTGTGTAACATGTATTTGTGAAAACCTAGAATATCCATCAAGGAAGCAAAAATGTGTGTGCTTAGATAATCTTTCTAACATTTGATCAATAAAAGGCAGAGGGTAATGATCTTTTCTAGTTGCTTTGTTTAATTTTCTATAATCAATTACCATCCTATAAATTGTGATAATTCTTTGTGGAATAAGCTCATTCTTATCATTAGGAACAACAGTAATACCTCCCTTCTTAGGGACACAATAAACAGGACTTACCCATCTACTATCAGCTATAGGATATATTATACCTGCTTCCAGAAGTTTCAATATTTCCGTTCTTACCACTTCTTTCATCTTCGGATTTAACCGACGTTGGTGATCAACAACGGGTTTAGCATCAGGTTCCATATTAATCTTGTGCTGACATGGAGTGGGACTAATGCCCTTAAGATCATCAAGAGTATATCCAATAGCAGCTCTGTGCTTCCTTAGAACTTTCAATAATCCTTCTTCTTCATGTTCTGAAAGGTTAGCACTAATAATAAATGGATATATCTTTTTCCCATCAAGATAAGCATATTTCAAAGTGTCTGGAAATTGTTTTAATTCAAACACAGGATCACCTTTAGGTGGAGGAGGACCTCCTAGATTTTGAATAGGAAAATTGTGTTTAAGCAGAGGTTGTTGTTCGAAAAAGATTCCATCTATTTCATTTCTTTCACGCATATGCAAATCATTTTCATGGTCTAGAAAATATTGTTCTAAAGGATCAGTAGGGGGTACAGCAATAGAAGCAAGACCAATAATTCCATCCTTACTAGGCAAATCTTTCTTATGAGGTTGTCTACTAAACTTGGAAAAATTAAATTCATGAGATTCATCACCAAAACTAACACCAATGGTTTGTTTGTTACAATCTATTCTAGCATTGACGGTGTTCAAGAAATGTCTACCAAAGATAATGGGACAAAAGTCATCTTGCGGGGAGCCAAGAACAAGAAAATTAGTAGGGTATTTTATTTTCCCACACAAGACTTCAACATCTCTAAGAATCCCAATTGGTGATATAGTATCTCTATTGGCAAGTTTAATAATAACGTCTATGTCTTCTATTTCAGCAGGTGCTATTTCATTCTTAATTTCTTCATATAAGGAAAAAGGAATAGCACTCAAATTGGCACCTATGTCACATAACCCATGATAACAATGATCTCCTATCTTGAGTGAGACAACAGGCATGCCAACAACTGATCTATGTTTATTCTTTTTATCGGGTTTGGCAATTCTAGAAGCTTCATCACATAAGTAAATAACATGCCCACCAATATTATCGACCAAGAGATCTTTAATCATAGCAACACTAGGTTCAACTCTTATTTGTTCAGCTGGCTTGGGTTTTTTCACATAACTTTTGTTAACCACAGTTGAATCTTTAGTATGTTCTTTCATTCTAACAAGGAAAGATGGTTTTTCAATTAAAGTAGTGGGAACAACTGGAGCAACAATGTAAATGATAGTTTGCTACCTCTTGAGCACTGCGTTGGTTTTCCCTTGAAGACGAAAGGTTGATGCAGCAAAGTAGCGTAAATATTTCCCTTAGTTTTTGAGAACCAAGGTATCAATCCAGTAGGAGGTTCCACACACGTCTCTCTTACCTACACAAACAAACAAGAACCTCGCAACCAATGTTATAAAGGGGTTGTCAATCCCTTCACGTCCACTTGCAAAAGTGAGATCTGATAGAGATAATAAGATAAGATAAATATTTTTGGTATTTTTATGATATAGACTGGAAAGTGAAGATTGCAAAATAAGATAGATCGGAAACTTATATGATAAAATCTAGACTCGGGGGCCATAGGTTTGACTAGTGGCTTCTCTCAAGATAACATAAGTATTACGGTGGGTGAAAAAATTACTGTCAAGCAATTGATAGAAAAGTGCATAGTTATGAGAATATCTAGGGATCATGTATATAGGCATCACGTCCGCGACAAGTAGACCGAAACGATTCTGCATCTACTACTATTACTCCACACATCGACCTCTATCCAGCATGCATCTAGAGTATTAAGTTCATAAGACCATAGTAATGCATTAGGCAAGATGACATGATGTAGAGGGATAAACTCAGGTAATATGATATAAACCCCATCTTTTTATCCTCGATAGCAACAATACAATACTGAAGGAAATATGCCCTAGAGGCAATAATAAAGTTATTATTTATTTCCTTATTTCATGATAAATGTTTATTATTCATGCTAGAATTGTACTAACCGGAAACATAATAAATGTGTGAATACATAGACAAACATAGTGTCACTAGTATACCTCTATTTGACTAGCTCGTTGAATCAAAGATGGTTAAGTTTCCTAGCCATAGACATGAGTTGTCATTTGATTAACGGGATCACATCATTAGGAGAATGATGTGATTGACTCGACCCATTCCGTTAGCTTAGCACTTGATCGTTTAGTATGTTGCTATTGCTTTCTTCATGACTTATACATGTTCCTATGACTATGAGATTATGCAACTCCCGTTTACTGGAGGAACACTTTGTGTGCTACCAAACGTCACAACATAACTGGGTGATTATAAAGGTGCCCTACAGGTGTCTCCGAAGGTACTTGTTGAGTTCGTGTATTTCGAGATTACGATTTGTCACTCCGATTGTCGGAGAGGTATCACTGGGCCCTCTCGGTAATGCACATCACTATAAGCCTTGCAAGCAATGTGACTAATGAGTTAGTTATGGGATGATTCATTACATAACAAGTAAATAGACTTGCCGTTAATGAGATTGAACTAGGTATTGATATACCGATGATCAAATCTCGGGTATGTAACATAACGATGACAAAAGAAACAACGTATGTTGTTATGTGGTTTGACCGATAAAGATCTTCGTAGAATATGTGGGACCCAATATGAGCATCCAAATCCTGCTATTGGTTATTGACCGGAAACGTGTCTCGGTCATGTCTACATAGTTCTCGAACCCGTAGGGTCCGCACGCTTAAAGTTCGATGATGATTTATATTATGAGTTATGTTTTTTGATGTACCTAAGGTAGTTCGGAGTCCCGGATGAGATCGGGGACACGACGAGGAGTCTCTAAATGGTCGAGACGTAAAGATCGATATATTGGACGACTATATTCAGACATCGGAAAGGTTCCGAGTGATTCGGGTATTTTCGGAGTACCGGGTAGTTACGGGAATTCAATGGGGGAAGTATTGGGCCATACGGGAATAGAGGAGAGAGGCCAAAAGGAAGGAGGCATGCGCCCCCCTCTGGTCTGAATTGGGCAAGGGGTGCAGCCCCCTTTTCCTTCTCCCTCTCCCCCTATTTCCTCCTCTCCTACTACGGAAAGGAAAGAGGAATCCTACTAGGACTTGGGAGTCCTAGTAGGACTCCCCACACTTGGCACGCCCCCTCTAGGGCCGGCCTCTCCCTCCCTCCTTTATATACGGGGGCAGTAGGCACCTCTAGACAACAATTGATCATTGATCTCTTAGCCGTGTGCGGTGCCCCCCTCCACCATATTCCACCTCGGTAATATCATAGCGGTGCTTAGGCAAAGCCCTGCGACGGTAGCATCATCAACACCGTTATCACGCCGTCGTGCTGACGGAACTCTCCTGCAAAGCTCTGCTGGATCGGAGTTCGTGGGACGTCATCGAGCTGAACGTGTGCTGAACTCAGAGGTGTCGTACGTTCGATACTTGATCGGTCGGATCATGAAGACGTACGACTACATCAACCGCGTTGTGATAATGCTTCCGCTTTCGGTCTACGAGGGTACATGGACAACACTCTCCCCTCTCGTTGCTATGCATCACCATGATCTTGCGTGTGCGTAGGATTTTTTTTTGAAATTGCAACGTTCCCCAATAGTGGCATCCGAGCCAGGTTTTATGCATAGATGTTATATGCACGAGTAGAAAACAAGTGAGTTGTGGGCGATACAAGTCATACTGCTTACCATCATGGCATACTTTGGTTCGGCGGTATTGTTGGATGAAGCGGCCTGGACCGACATTACACGTACGCTTACGCGAGACTAGTTCTACCGACGTGCTTTGCACATAGGTGGCTGGCGGGTGTCAGTTTCTCCAACTTTAGTTGAACCGAGTGAGGCTATGCCCGGTCCTTGAGAAGGTTAAAACAGCACTAACTTGACGAACTATCGTTGTGGTTTTGATGCATAGGTAAGAACGGTTCTTGCTCAGCCCGTAGTAAAACTTGCAACAACAAAGTAGAGGACGTCTAACTTGTTTTTGCAGGGCATGTTGTGATGTGTATGGTCAAGACATGATGCTAAATTTTGTTGTATGAGATTATCATGTTTTGTAACAGAGTTATCGGCAACTGGCAGGAGCCATATGGTTGTCGCTTTATTGTATGCAATGCAATCACCCTGTAATTGCTTTACTTTATCACTAAGCGGTAGCGATAGTCGTAGAAGCAATAGTTGGCGAGACGACAACAATGCTACGATGGAGATCAAGGTGTCGCACCGGTGATGATGGTGATCATGACGGTGCTTCGGAGATGGAGATCACAAGCACAAGATGATGATGGCCATATCATATCACTTATATTGATTGCATGTGATGTATATCCTTTATGCATCTTATTTTGCTTTGATTGACGGTAGCATTATAAGACGATCTTTCACTAAATTTCAAGATAAAAGTGTTCTCCCTGAGTATGCACCGTTGCCAAAGTTTGTCGTGCCGAGACACCACGTTATGATAGGGTGTGATAAGCTCTACGTTCATCTACAACGGGTGCAAGCCAGTTTTGCACACGCAGAATACTCGGGTTAAACTTGATGAGCCTCGCATATGCAGATATGGCCTCGGAACACTGAGACCCAAAGGTCGAGCGTGAATCATATAGTAGATATGATCAACATAGTGATGTTCACCATTTAAAACTACTCCATTTCACATGATGATCGGAACTGGTTTAGTTGATTTGGATCACATGATCACTTAGATGATTAGAGGGATGTCTATCTAAGTGGGAGTTCTTAAGTAATATGATTAATTGAACTTTAATTTATCATGAACTTAGTCCTGATAGTATTTTGCAAATAATGTTGTAGATCAATAGCTTGCATTGTTGCTTCCCTATGTTTTATATGTGTTCCTAGAGAAAACTAAGTTGAAAGATGATAGTAGCAATGATGCGGACTAGGTCCATGATCTGAGGTTTATCCTCATTGTTGCACAGAAGAATTATGTCCTTGATGCACCGCTAGGTGATAGACCTATTGTAGGAGCAGATGTAGACATTATGAACATTTGGCTAGCTCAATATGATGACTACTTGATAGTTTAGTGCACCATGCTTAACGGCTTAGAATCGGGACTTCAAAGACGTTTTGAACGTCATGGACCATATGAGATGTTGCAAGAGTTGAAGTTCATATTTCAAGCAAATACCCGAGTTGAGAGATATGAAGTCTTCAACAAGTTCTATAGCTAAAAGATGGAGGAGAATTGCTTAACTAGTGAGCATGTGCTCAGATTATCTGGTACTACAATTGCTTGAATCAAGTGGGAGTTAATCTTCCATATAAGATAGTGATTGACGGAGTTCTCTAGTCACCATCACCAAATTACTAGAATTTCGTGATGAACTATAGTATGCAAGGGATGACAAAAACGATTCTCGAGCTCTTCGTGATGTTGAAATCGTCGAAGGTAGAAATCAAGAAAGAGCATCAACTATTGATGATTGAAAAGACCACTAGTTTCAAGAAAAGGGCAAAGGGAAAGAAATGAAACTTCAAGTAGAATAGCAAGCAAGTTATCACTCCCGTGAAGAAGCCCAAAGCTGGACCAAAGCCTGAAACTGAGTGCTTCTACTGCAAAGGAAATGGTCACTGGAAGCGGAAATACACTGAATATTTGGTGGATAAGTAGGATGGCTAAGTGAACAAGGGTATATTTGATATACAGGTTATTGATGTGTACCTTACTAGTGGTTATAGTAGCCCCTGAGTATTTGATACTTGTTCGGTTGCTAAGATTAGTAACTCGAAACATGAGTTACAGAATAAATAGAGACTAGTTGAGGGTGAAGTGACGATGTGTGTTGGAAGTGGTTCCAAGATTGATATGACCATCATCGCACACTCCCTATATTTTCGAGATTAGTGTTGAACCTAAATAAATGTTATTTGGTGTTTGCTTTAAGCAGAAATATGATTAGATCATGTTTATTGCGATACAATTATTCATCTAAGACAGAGAATAAATTGTTATTCTGGTTACATGAATAAAACCTTCTATGGTAATACACCCAATGTTGATGGTTTATTGAATCTTGATCATGGTGATACGCATTTTCATAATATTGATGCCAAAAGATGCAAAGTTGATAATGATAGTGCAACATATTTGTGGCACTGCCGTTTAGGTCATATTGGTGTAAAGCGCATGAAGAAACTCCATGTTGATGGGATTTTGGAATCACTTGATTATGGATCACTTGATGCTTGCGAACCATGCCTTATGGGCAAGATGAATAAGACTCCGTTCTCCGGAACAATGGAGCGAGCAACTGACTTACTGGATATAATACATACTGATGTATGTAGTCCGATGAGTGTTAAGGCTCACGACAAGTATCGTTATTTTCTGACCTTCACAGATGATTTGAGCAGATATGGGTATATCTACTTGATGAAACATAAGTCTGAAACATTTGAAAAGTTCAAAGAATTTCAGAGTGAATTGGAAAATCATCGTAACAAGAAAATAAAGTTTCTATGATCTGATCATGGAGACGAATATTTGAGTTACGAGTTTGGTCTTCATTTGAAACTATGTGAAATAGTTTCGCAACTCACGCCACCTGGAACACCACAATGTAATGGTGTGTCCAAACGTCGTAATCATACATTACTAGATATGGTGCGATCTATGATGTCTCTTGCCGATTTACCACTATCGTTTTGGAGTTATGCATTAGAGACAACTGCATTCACGTTAAAAAGGGCACCATCTAAATCCATTGAGATGACACCGTATGAACTGTGGTTTAGCAAGAAATCTAAGTTGTCGTTTCTTAAAGTTTGGGATTTCGATGGTTGTGTGAAAAAGTTTCATCCTGATAAGCTCAAACCCAAATCGGAGAAATGTGCCTTCATAGGATAACCAAAGAAGACAGTTGGGTACATGCTACCTCTTGAGCACTGCGTTGGTTTTCCCTGAAGAGGAGAGGATGATGCAGCAAAGTAGCGTAAGTATTTCCCTCAGTTTTTTAAGAACCAAGGTATCAATCCAGTAGGAGACAACGCACAAGTCCCTCATACCTACACAAAACGATAGCAACTCGCAACTAATGCTATTAGGGGTTGTCAATCCCTTCACGGGTCACTTACGATAGTGAGATCTGATAGAGATGATAAATAATATTTTTGGTATTTTTGATAGATAGATGCAATGTAAACAGTAAAAGGCAAAGTAAAAACAAAGCAAGTAAATAAAGTGATAGAGATTGATATGATGAGAATAGACCCGGGGGCCATAGGTTTCACTAGTGGCTTCTCTCAAGAGCATAAGTATTCTACGGTGGGTGAACAAATTACTGTTGAGCAATTGACAGAATTGAGCATAGTTATGAGTATATCTAGGCAATGATCATGTATATAGGCATCACGTCCAAAACAAGTAGATCGAAACGATTCTGCATCTACTACTATTATTCCACTCATCGACCGCTATCCATCATGCATCTAGAGTATTAAGTAAAAACAGAGTAACGCCTTAAGCAAGATGACATGATGTAGAGGGATAAATTCATGCAATATGATAAAAACCCCATCTTGTTATCCTCGATGGCAACAATACAATACGTGCCTTGCAAGCCTTTCTGTCACTGGGTAAGGACACCACAAGCTTGAACCCAAAGCTAAGCACTTCTCCCATGGCAAGAAAGATCAATCTGTAGGCCAAACCAAAAAGGATAATTCGAAGAGACTTGCAAAGATAACACAATCATACATAAAAGAATTCAGAGAAGAATCAAATATTTTCCATAGATAATATTGGATCATAAACCCACAATTCATCGGTCTCAACAAACACACCGCAAAAAGAAGATTACATCGAATAGATCTCCACAAGAGAGGGGGAGAACATTGTATTGAGATCCAAAAAGATAGAAGAAGCCATCTACCTACTAGCTATGGACCCGAAGGTCTGAAGTAAACTACTCACACTTCGTTGGAGGGGCTATGGTGTTGATGTAGAAGCCCTCCATGGTGGATGCCCCCTCCGGCGGAACTCCGGAATAGGCCCCAAGATGGGATCTCGTGGATACAGAAGGTTGCGGCGGTGGAATTAGCTTTTTGGCTCCCCCTCTGATCGTTTGGGGATACGTAGGTATATATAGGAGGAAGGAGTACGTCGGTGGAGCTTCGAGGGGCCCACGAGGTAGGGGGACGCGTCTATGGGGGGGCGCCCTCCACCCTCGTGACCGCCTCATGGCTTTGTTGACGGAGGGTCCAAGTCTCCTGGATCTTATCTGATGAGAAAATCACGTTCCCGAAGGTTTCATTCTGTTTGGACTCCGTTTGATATTTTGTTTCTTCAAAACACTAAAAAAGGCAAAAACCAACAATTCTGGGCTGGGCCTCCGGTTAATACGTTAGTCCCAAAAATAATATAAAAGTGAAAAATAAAGCCCAATATATTCCAAAACAATAGATAAAGTAGCATGGAGCAATCAAAAATTATAGATACGTTGGAGACGTATCAGGCATCCCCAAGCTTAATTCCTGCTCGTCCTTGAGTAGGTAAATGATAAAAAGGAATTTTTGATGCGGAGTGATACTTTGGCATAATTTCAATGTAAATCTTCTTAATTGTGATATTAATATTCAGATCCGAAAGATTCTAGACAAAAGTTCATATTGACACAAAAATAATAATACTTCAAGCAGACTAATCAAAGCAATCATGTCTTCTCAAAATAACATGGCAAAAGAAAGTTCATCCCTACAAAATCATATAGTTAGGCTATGCTTCATTTTCGTCACACAAAGATGTTCCCAACTACTATACCCCCGATGACAACCCAAGCAATTGTTTCATACTTAAATAATCTCAAACTTTTTCAACCTTCACGCAATACATGAGCGTGAACCATGGATATAGCACTATGGGTGGAATAGAATATGATGATGGGGATTGTGTGGATAAGACCAAAAAAGGAGAAAGTCTCATGTTAACGAGGCTAATCAACGGTGTATGGAGATGCCCATCAATTGATGTCAACATGAGGAGTAGGGATTTCCATGCAACGGATGCACTAGAGCTATGAATGCTCAACAAAAGAAAACTAGTGGGTGTGCATCCAACTTGCTTGCTCATGAAGACCTAGGGCATTTGAGGAAGCCCATCATGAAGACCAAGTGATGGAGGATGCAGATGCAAAGGAAGATAACACTTTCTCAGATTTCACCTTAGCGAGGCCAAGAGAACAAAATCTGGATGATCGACCGAGAGACATTTAGCACTCCGCTTCTAATGTTCTCCTTGATGTGCTAACATAACGCATTTATAGATTGTTTGGTATCTAGAACATCAAGTAAAAGGTAGGACTTTGGGAGTGCAAGAATCCATACGGAATAACTATGGAAGTAAATCCTGCAAAATCCTTATGGGGAGGTGGCCAACTTCTTCAATCAAGATACTACAATAATAGGTCTTCCGGCTGGGTGTGTTGGCCACGGCATCCACTTTACCGGGTTACAACAAGACCAATATTATAGTTCCTGAGACATGTTCCGCCCATCATATCTGCCTGAGTTTCAGATCTGGTTGGTGTCAGGATATTCCAGACTCATCAAGTCTAGGAAGAAAATGAAAGTTTGCAACACAAATCGACGAGACGGCGTTGCGAGATTCTTGGTGAATGAACTATGATAGAAAGCTCCAAACCATGAGCTGGTTCTACTACAAACAAGTAAACATGCTGCCCTAGACAAGCATGACCACATAGTAGTCTTATAATAAAATACTACCGAAGTTCAGGTGAGGAACCACCATCGAGGATATCGAAGTCCTTGCATAAGTCTTGCTCTTAAGAAGGAACTTCTTCTCCTAGAACAAATCAGTTAGTCGCTTGGTGTGCTAGGGAATACAAGTGCAATGGAGGTAATTAATCTACCAAACCATAGAATACATTCGCACATGCATAACTGACTTGGGATGATTCTAGAGAAAGCAAAAACAATCTTTCTCGAACTCACGACAACAACTTGCACCAAATGCATGTGAATCAGAGGGAGTCACTTCCATCATCCAAAATATACCTCATGAACGAAACACGAAGGCATTGTTTACGAAGTTTCCAATACTAACTTAGATGTTCAACATGAATCACAGACAAGATAAAAATGTTGTCAATGGGCTCAACAACAATCCATCCAGGCTTCCATATAGGTGGAATTCCACAGTTAAGTGAACAAGGTGGTAGCATTGGTCAGACCCAGAAGATATAATGGTGTATGCTCGAGGAAAACAGCCACGAGTAAGACAACATTACAAATATCGTTGGTTCTGACTTGATTTGTCGATAGCCCATATGCAAATCAATGGTTTGGGTAAGAAAATAGATCCAACAATTGACCACGAGGATCAATCAGCAAAGATATCATCTTTCTTCAACACACACGCACAAGGATATCCCTTTGGAATGAACTGAGTCGGACAAGCTTCTATCTTCCAACTCTCCAAGTTGTTGTTTAGCTTAACCAACTAGCTCAGGGTATCCGACACAGATTCTTGGAGAAAGGGTGGTTCACAAGAAAACCAACTTGATCACAAACTCAACATAGCGGTCAGGTGACAACCTGGTAATACTTCCGTGAAGATATTCAGAAAATCACAAACCACCGATATGTTACTAAGCTCGAGAATAATCTTGCTTTTTAGGCAAGACGATATGATCAAATAAGCAAGGATTGCCACTATCCTAACTCATTTATCGAAAAGTGCACCGGAGATAATGGCTAGGTAGCACGGTCAACCTTAGGTGATGATTCAATAATCAACACACTAAGAATGAGGTTATTGTCCATTTAACTACCAAGCAACAGAGTTGCTAGGAGTATAGATTGCACGCATCACGATTCACTTGTCGGTGTTCCCGTTACAATAACATGGGACCGAGGAATGAATAATGATGGCGAGAAGTATCACTGTATCAAGAGTTCATAGGATGGTGTGCAATTCCCATGATATTCTTGATACAAAGATGGTAATACTACAAGGTCGAACAAAACAAGAGCTGGACTGCATCTTGATCTGCGAAACATGATTACTTTGACCCAATACTGGATAAGGATGGGGTACTGGAGTTCGTTTCTCCTAGTCACTCTAGGATATAATGGCTTGACGGACCACAATATAATAGGCATCGATGAACACGAGTGCACGACTACTCCTGACTATCAACTGATAGACGGGGTCAGAATACAACTAAAGAGGGACAACTCAAGGAACATATAACTTTCTGAGTTGTGGATGCATAGATTAGTATGTCGAACCAAGCTCAACAGGTTTCTTCTGGATAATCCATGCAGAAAGGTAGGACTGGCAGACTCACAATGTGGAATGGAGAACTCATCAAGAGCACTCTTATTGTGATCTTTTGGTTCAAGAGAACCTCTGCCTAGAATGGTTCATGATATTTGGAAGAATAGTATACCATGGACCTTGAGGACTATCGCAAAGATTACTAATATCCTAAAGGAATAAGCAAACACTATCAACAGGAGGTAAGTAGGGTGAATCTTGGGCTCAAAAACCCAGGAGTAGAATGCCTACTAACTAAATGGTATCACGGGATGCTTTCGAGAATGACGACCCGAATTATCACACTGGGACCACAAAACATGGCTAGATTACTAGGCAATCCCCTAAGACACTTAGGGTCATAAAACTCACTCCAACATATAAGTCGAGGCATTAGAGTACCTCAACTCAGCAATTAGTGTGATTGACCTGGCCTAAAAGAACATTCAAACCAGAGGGAAAGGATTTTCCAATTGCATCAGATTGTTTAGAAAACTGGGATGACTCGGACAGCATAACGGCTGTAGATGCTCAAAAGATTTAAGACATTGGCATAACCACTCGATCGTCACAAAATGAAGGTTCTGAGACCAACTATGAGCATACGAAGGTAGTAGGAACTAAACTGCGGCTTAAATCCATCAATCATATAAGTGTACAGATTAGTAACACGTCATTCTGATAGAAAGAAGAGAAAGCCTAGTTCCTTAACCCCGTAGGAAAGATAAGATGACTCGGATCAGAAGGGCATAAGGTATAAGGAGTAAAAAGAGCCTTATCGTTCGCATCCACAATCAATTCCCTTATATAACTAAAGAGTTTCTAGACGCAACTTCGACCAGTTTGGCTTGGTAATCCTGCTGGTAGTCAGGCTCTGATACCAAAGCTGTCAGGACCCCGATCCTAAGTCACATCGATCTAGCATGTAACACGTTATATCACTTTGCGGCCTCACGCATGGTATTCCCACGGGTGCCACCTTACCTGGCCCGGGACCGTTTGTGCCTTTTGGCTCATGCATATGATAGTGCTCCTAGCATCCATATGAGAAATAACCCAGGCCGACATGACTAGTCATAAACCCAAAGTGGCACTAACTTACAGAGACAGGCATACAGGACCCAGCAACGAACGTGTCGGTCATCAGCGAGTGAATCCGGGTTGCAGCCGCTGGGCTAACAGGACTCCGGAGAATCCAGGCTGCAGCAGGCTAATAGGACTCCGGTAGACACCACATGACATTTCCCCGAAGGGACAGGCACAAGAATGAAGAAGGACACATGACGGCCAGCCTAAGTGTTCCGGAGTAGTAGCAAGCTACCATGGCTCAGTGGAAGCACTAGGAGACATTTCCCGGTAAGAGAGGATACCAAGGATAAACAACTAGGTTATCGGATCCCACACATACCAAGCATTTCAAATCATACACACAATATACTCGATATGTGCAAATACAACATGGCATCACAACATAACTCTAAGAGTCAAAGTATTTATTCATTAGGCTCCAAGGAGCGAGATATTACAAACAAACATGGGTCTCATGACCAAACATTCAGAGCATACAAGTAAAAGCACAAACGGAAGCTTAACATGTCTGAGTACAGACATCAACAAATGAAAAAGGCTGAGAAGCCTGACTATCTACCAGATCCTGCCGAGGCCACAAGATTGTAGCTGAGGTAACAAGCGGAACGTCAAAGTCCATGCAGAACTACTAGCGAGACTGAAGTCTCTCTGCAAAAACATAAATTAAGAAAATGTGAGTACAAATGTACCCAACAAGACTTACATCAGAACTATCTACATATGCATCAGTATCAACAAAGAGGGTGGTGGAGTTTAACTGCAGCAAGCCAGCTTTGACTCAGTGGCTAACCTGAACTACGACTACAAGTAACTCTTTTGAGGTGGCGCACATGAGTCCACATATTCACCATATCAATACACCACTATGGATCCGCTCTTGACTCCCTACGGGAACGCCATCCATAGCACTCACGCTTATCTTGTGCATTTTAGAGTATCCACTTTCACTTGTCTATGAACTATATAGGCAACCCAGAGGTCCTTTATCGCGGACGCGGCTATTCTAATAGATGATGTTGACCCTGTAGGGGTGTACTTCTTCACACACGCTCTCGCCACTTACCGCCATGCACACATCATGTATCTTAGCAACCTTCAAGCGGAAGCCTGGCGAGGGTGTCGGCCACGACCTGACTAACCACACAAGTCTCTAGTCCAGGTTTATCGCCTATTCGGGTTCCATCCACAAGGAGATCCCACCAGGGTGTCGCTCACGGCCCCAAATGATGTGAGCAAGGTTCCCAAGCCCACCATCCGGGTGCCACTTGGTACACCGTGCCACTGCACCTAGTCTGTCCCAAGCTCACCTATACCGGGTGCCACTTGGTAGACTACTAGCACTACCTACAAACACCAGAAACTAGTTGCAACTCCTGGATAGATATCACGTTGATTAATAAGTCGAGAAAGCTTGGAGTGCCCGGAGCCCAATGTGTGGTAGTAGTTGTTAATGGATCACAAAACAGAACTCAATTCCTGAGGACGGCTTCAACGAGACAACCCGCCATGTACTCCTACATGGCCTCTCACCGCTACCTTTACCAAATCGTGTTCACACACTTAGCTCACATATAGTAGGACATGTTCACAACATTCCAATTCATCCCCGATGAATCAGACCTGACTCAACTCTAAGAAGTAGCATGCATGACAAACAAGCATGAATGAGTAGGCACATCAGGGATCAAAAAACTCGTACGCATGCTAGTGGGTTTCATCTATTTACTGTGGTAATGGTAGGTCCTGCAGAGGAAAGGGGTTCAACTACCGCAGCACATAATAGTTGAATCATTATTGTCCTAATGCAGTAAAAGAGATCAGGAGCGAGAGAGTGGGATTGTATTGGAATGAGCAAGGGGGCTTTGCTTGCCTGGCACTTCTGAAGATAGTATAGTTCTTCATCAATGTCATGGAATTCATCATCGGAACACGTCTACTCAGGGGGAACAACCACCGACAAACAAACAAGAAATACAATCAATGCAATGCACAATATGATGCATGATCATGACACGACAAAATGAGTGTGTTGGGCTAATGCAACTATAACTAGATGGGTTTGAGACATTTTGAACCAAAGGTTCAAGCCCAAACTCATCTTATGGATTTAAATGGTGCTTTATCATGTTTTGATCTAAAAATCAGGGTTAAGTTGGTTAAACATGCATGAAACCAGTACAGATGGATAGATTGGATTTTTCTGATCATTTTTCATATATAATTTATTTCATTTGGAGTTATAGATAATTTTATATGAATTTTTGAAGTTTTAGGATATTTCCGTAATTAAATAAATCATTTAGATATAATGAAATTCCAGAAAAGGCTTTGTGATGTCAGAGTGACATCAACACTACGTCAGCAGGTCAAAGGCACCAGCCCAGGTCAAACCTGACGGCTGGGACCCACATGTCAGTGACTGTGGCTAATCCTAACATAGATTAAACCTAATCTAGTTTAATTAGTCGGGCGGGACCCGTACGTCGGTGAGTGAGTGGCTAAACTAGATTTAGTTCTTAACTTATCCAAAAGTTAGCAGGGGCCAGTCCCACACGTCAGTGACACATCGAAGGTCAAACCCCTGGTCAAAGAGTCCAACCCGCCAGTGGTTAGTCGCCGGCGAGGTCCGCGACATTCTTGTGCCTCGGGTTTCCTATGTGGTGCCCCAAATGACGCGCGGCGAGGCGCGTTGGAAAGCTAGCTCGATGGCGCGTCGGGTGGTGGCTGTGGCTGGGCCTGGCCTGGTCGGAGTCGACGGCGGCAAGCTCGATTGCGGCCGCCGGAGTTCGGTTGTGGACGGGGTCGATGCTACAGGGCACTAGGGGATAAACTAGCAGGTGCTACGCGCTCCTGGGGGTTCACCGAGAATGGTGACGCGCTCAGGCGTGAGCTGCAGTGGCCCTGGCCATGGCGGCGAGGAACCACGGTGGCGGTGACCTTTCGGCTCCGGTGGACAGCGGGGCTAGAGGAGGAGAACAATGGCGGGGAGAGAGGAGTTCGGTAGAGGAGCTCACGGCGGGGTCGTCGGTGATCTCAGCGTGCTCGGGGATGGCCTGGTGATGATGAATCGATCGACGATGGCCGTGGGTGCAGAGGACTAAGATGGCGTCGACGACAGTGCTCCAGGACGTCCGGCGTCATTTGGCTCGGCGAAGAGGACGGGGGCGTCATGGCGGAGCTCGGAGGCGCGTCGGAGAGGCTCAGAGATGGCCATGGCCGTGGTGGAGCTCGTCGGCGGCGACGGCTGCGTTCGGTCGCGCTCGGGGAAGGAACTAGAGGGCAAGGGAGAGACTAGACAGCAAGGGAGAGGAGCGAAGGGGCACGGCGTGAGTGAGAGGGGATCGAGGGGTCGCGTGTCGTTCGTAGCCAGCTCCAGGAGGACAGCGGCAAGCAGGAGGTGGTGAGCAACGGCGCCTGCGCGGACACACCTCTGCCTGTAGGCAGAGGTTGAAGACGGCTCTGCCCCTGGTGGGCTGGGCCACCAGGTGGGCTGGCCAGTGCAGCTGGGCCAACTACAGGTAAGGCTAGGTAGGTTTTCTCCTTCTCTGTTTTTTTTCCTATTTTCGTTTATGTTTTCTATTTTTGCAATTTGTTTTTTATTTGGTAAAAACACCAAATCATGTATATAAATCCTGAAATTAATTATGGGCAATAAGTGAATTATCTCAGAGGCCCTTAGCTATTTCCAGAATTGTTGGAGCATTTAATAATATTTATAGCTATTAAGTGCCCTAATTAAAATATTGTATGACTTAAATTCAGTGCCCAACTTGTTCCTTAAAAATGTTCATTATTTTTGGTATGGATCAAAACCATTGCCAAAAATATCAAACATCAAAGAAGAGCATTTTGGGTTCTTGAATGCAATTTATTTAAGCTGGACCTATTTGGATTTCAAAGGGCTAGGGTTTGATCATCCCCCATTTAAAATTTTCCATGAAAGTTAAACATGATGCAAGCATTATACAACACCAGGCAGTACTAGAAGCTAGGGATGTGACACCGTGCCTGTGCACAGTCGGGGCAACAGTTCCAGCGTTTGCTGCACAGACATAGTGGAATACATTTTTGTTCTGCTTTTGAAGATATATAAAAAATATAGAACGATTTATAAAGATTCGTATAAGAATACAAAATGGATTCAAATTTAGTTGCCAGGGTAAACATGGATGCTTATTCTCCCAAAAATTGAAAGAAGCGGCAAAATATCCACTCCCGCTACAAGATGGAAATTACTGTCTACCCCTTACACGGACAATCCATCGGCCCTATTTCCACTACTCTTAATAGGGGTAGGTTTGTAACTTCAATTCGACGTGACACGACCGCCTTTGAGCCCATTTAGACACGGCTGGCGCCAAACATGGGCGGGAAAACACATTTGATTCAAGCTCATCCAAAAGACCTCTATCTCTCCCTCCATTTCCCCATTCATACACAGTGGGCGGCAAAACAAACTCGACTCGGCCAAAATCAATGTAGGAAAATATTTTCAATGGGGGTAGGTTTGTAACTTCACTTAGACGTGACACAACCGCACTACCGGTTAGCATCGTTCATACACCGTGGGCGCCAAAACACCCTCCCCTCTCCCGAAATTGCTCAGGGTAAAAATTGGGGAGATGCGAGATTACCGTCCTATCCCCAACCGACGAGACGTCCAAATTTTAAATGGGGGCTAAGTTCGTAACTTTCCCATATTTCAGACAGGCATGTCCCAAAAATATGGTTCCCTATACCTCTCCCTCCATTTTCTCATTCATACATCGTCCGCGCTAGAACACCATCCCCACACCAGCCTCCTTCACCCGCCACCCTATCCATTGTCGCCATCCTCCACCCCATCCATCGACCCCGTCCTCCACCATGCTAGAGCGCCAACCAAGACCGCGTCATCCACTGCTGAAGATGGACGGTTCTCATCCACGATGATGGACCAAGAGCCATGCATAGTGTCCTCTCGCTTCATCGGAGATGTCGTCCTCCTTGTCGGGGCCGCTCGCACGACCTTCTCATCCACCGCAACGGGACTTATCCACCGATTCACCCGTCTACCGTTGCAGATCTTCTTTAACACCACCGATACCATCGCAACCCCGATGCCTACATGGCTCCGCAAAAGAGGTGGTACTACTTCATATCTGCTCAACTTTTTGATCTCAACCAAAAATACATCGTAACTTTATTACTGTACTTTCTTTTCAGCTCTTAGAATTTAGTTCTTAGTTCGAAGCAAACAGTGGTTGCTAAAAAGCATATATGCGGTTTGCAACTTCAAATCTACCATGGCACAGTCATAATAGGTTTTAATTGATCATGCGTATGGTTTCCCCCCTTTTATGATCACTACACAATTAGCATACGTTCTTCGTGTCATAATAGCACTGCTCCACCCATCAAGCTAAAAAATCTTAGTTGTTCAAATATGAATATGATATTATTAAAATAGAGTTGTTTAATTGGTCAGGTAAATGTTCCTAATTTAGTTTCTAAAATGCATTTATGCCGATAGGGTGTGGGGACCCGACTCATAAGTCGTGATCACCGGTTACACATGTATAGTGATCCCAGATATCAATGCTCACTGAACACACAAAAGCTGAATAACAAGACACTTACATCCATACATATTGTCTTACACAAATTATGACCATTATGGCCAAATATTCATAAACTCGCAGCAGGAAATCTTGAACGATAGCGTGAACCCATGCCATCTGCGTTAACCCTACAGGCACTCTGACTGGGAAGTGTCCTAGCTCGCATGTTCGTCACCATGGCACTCTTCATTATTTCCTGTTCTTTCATGCATGGCCAATAAAATAACCAGTGGCAAGCCAATGAGTACTTTGAATGTATGCAAGTAACCCATGTTTTGGAACAAGGTACAACAATACATGATATAGCACTAAGTAGGTAATTTTGCAGAAAGCTAGTTTTAAGTGCAATGACATGTCCTAACAACTTGTAAAGCATGCATCATCAGAATTCAGATATCCATGTGAACATGTTACTTATATCAATATAAACATAATTTGGATCAACTCCAGCTTACTCAACCTGTCAAGTCATTCGACTTGACTCAGTACTTTTCTCCCCCACACACACTCACAGGTTCTTGTAAACAATGGACGTAGCCCAAGAGCGATTATCCAACTGTCCTTGACAGTGGAGACGTTTATTCGAATAGTTTGACACTCTATAGAGGTTGCACACTTTACCCACAAGATCTGGGGAACTTCCATGTCATCCAAGACCCATGGTACCTCAAGTACCCGGGGTAAGCCCCCGATCACAACCTTTCCCTAGCCGTGAATAACATAGAGTCCACTCGAATGGTAGCAGTCCCTGTACCAAACATTGTCACATAATAAATTTCGTGGAACCACACTCCCATACTCATCACACAACACAAGCACGGGGTACCAACGGTGTGTTCCGTGCCCTGTAAAAACAGTCATGGCCGCCTATCTCAGCACTACCCCGTCCCGAGAGTGAACAGGCCACTCCCGTCGCTAGTAATGCGGGCATCCATGTTAGCCCGAACTAGGTAATCAATAATGCCCTTTCCCATATAAGGGTAGAGTGGTTGCGCATGTAAGGTTGGAGTAACAATCGCAACTTAAACCAATCCGTTTTCAAAATCAACACACATGTGCCTCGGTACACCACTTCATCATCAAGTGGTTACCTAGCTCAAAATCTCCCTCAGGCATTAGTGGCACTCAACGGGTTTTTTGAAGAAGTCTTTGAAAATACGTTTGTCTCCATAACCATGCATATACCCGTCCCATTTGCGTAGCAACTACTTTAGCATCCTATCTACTCCCACCCGCACAACACTCATAGGAAGGTAGGGTCATACCCAATGCAAGTATCAACTAGGAAGTAACAGAGGCAACCCACCAAAGCGGTTACCACCTCAACATGATTCCGATGCAATAGTAATAAAGTGCTATACAATCACAATAAGCAACACAACAAGGCAAAAATAAAAGTGCTCTAAAATTTTGAATTGGACTTTTCTAGGATACCTTTGGTCATATGAAAAATGACCAAAGTGGTTTCATTGGGATTGGATCAATGGATATTTTGAACTTTCCAATATGAAGGATTCAAGGGATTTATGGCTTTGCAAGAAGTATACAGAAATATTGTTTTGTAAAATGAGCAAAGGCACCCATTTAACAAGGAATGGTTTTAGAAGCATCTAGGAGTTGGTTTTACTGGATTTGGACTTCAAATGATTTTCCTATGAATTTGCAAACTTGGCAATATATGGAGAAATGGACGAATATTTCATGTAGCATAGAAAGTATTGGGAAAAATGTTCAAAAACTAAGTTTTGAACTTATAAGTATCTAGGAATTTGAATCATGGCATTTGGATCAAAAATGGGCTCTCTGGGATTTTCTAAAGTTTATCACAGAAATGAGAAAATGGGATTTCACAAATATTTGTGAAGGTAATGTTTCTGGAAAAATGTGCAAATATCACCATGTGATAGATCATGAATTTAGGAACTAATAGAAATTTGAATCATCAAATTTGGAATCCATTTGAATTCTCTAGAGATTTTACAAGTTTTCTCTGAAAAGAAAAAGGGAAAAGGTTTAAACCTTGTTCGGTGCTCGGGGCTAGGCTTAGCGTCGGTGCGCACTGGGCCTGGCCCAGCTGCCTAGACGGGCAGGAGGGGAGCGGCGACGTCGAAGATGCACGCCTAGAGTACACCTTCCTTGGGCGGAAACGGCTCCGCCTGAACCTGCATCCACTTAAACCCTGGGCTCAGCTGCCAGGTCGCTGAAGGGCATGTCCCACGTGCAGGTCGCCTGCCATGCCCTCCATCGTCTTCTACCCCGCGACGCTGGGCAGAGGGCATCGGCCTCACTCGCCACTGACGCAGCTCCACCTATTCGTGCCGGCCAGCGGTGGGGAATGGAGCTGCGGGCTTAGTTGCGCATGTAGGACGGGTCGGAGGGAGGTAGGGCCTGTCAGATTCAGGGCTCCGCAGACCCAAGAAAGGTTCAAACTCTGGGGCGTGTGTGAAGAACTCAACCTCTCCAGTCAGCCAACTCACTGCTCTCACGATATAGCTCGATGAACAGAAAGGAAATGGACACGACAGTTTACCCAGGTTTGGGCCACCTTGCGGTGTAAAACCCTACTCCTGCTTTGTGGTGGATTAGCCTCACGGGGGCCGAGGATGAACTGGTACAAGGACGAACATCCTCGCAGGGTCTGCTCTGTGGGTGGAAATGGGCTCAAGGGGTTCGACCTACGGGAGTCCGATCCTTTCTATGGTGGTGGGTAGGCTATACTTATAGTGGCCTCGGTCCTCTTCCCCAAAACTTAGGCGGGAAGGGATCCCACATAGTGGTCAATTTTGAAGGAGGACAAGTAGTACATCTTATCCTAATAAAAGGTGGTCTTCGCCTGCAAAGCTTCTAGTTGTGACGTCGTGGTGGGCTCGGTGATGACATCCATCATGTCGTCCTAGTGGTCTTGGTCTTGTTGCATTCAAACAGTAACCTTTGTTTGATTCCTTGGGACTCTGCGCTTGCTGGCATGCGCCTGGCCTTGGTCGTCATGGCTGGCATCACCTCAACCTCATGAGACGGATGCTTGCATAGAAATTGATAACCCACAAGTATACGGATAGTTGTAGCCTCTTTCGATAAGTAAGAGTGTCGAACCCAACGAGGAGCTAAAGGTAGAACAAATACTCTCTCAAGTCCCACCGGCCATTGATACGACTCTATGCATGCTTGACGTTCGCTTTACCTAGAACAAGTATGAAACTACAGGTACTTTGTAGGTGTTGTTGGATAGGTTTGCAAGATAATAAAGAACACGTAAATAAAAAGTAGGGGCTGTTTAGATAAAGATGCAATAAAGTTAATATCGCGAGTGTGGAAAAGTGGTGGTAGGAGTTGTGAAATTGTCCCTAAGCAATTGACTACGTTACTAGACCGGTAATCACTATTGCAATTCTATTTGAGGGAGAGGCATAAGCTAACATACTTTCTCTACTTGGATCATATGCACTTATGATTCGAACTCTAGCAAGCATCCGCAACTACTAAAGATTCATTAAGGTAAAACCCAACCATAGCATTAAAGTATCAAGTCCCCTTTATCCCATACGCAACAATCCCCTTACTTGGGTTTGTGTTTTAGTCACTCACACAACCCACTATAAGCGAATCATGAACGCATTGCAACACCCTACAGCGTCAATTCCTCACGGTTGCGCGACACGGAGGGCACAATAGTACAGCACCAATAATAAAACATGCAACTCAAACCAATCATAGCAATTCATCAATCACCGATAGGACAATGAAAATCTACTAAGACATCATAGGATGGCAGCACATCATTGGAAAATAATATGAAGCATAAAGCACCATGTTCAAGTAGAGGGTACAGCGGGTTGCAGGAGAGTGGACCACTGGATATAGATGGGGGAAGGTGATGGAGATGTTGGTGAAGATGACGGAGGTGTTGGTGAAGATCGCGGTGATGATGATGGCCCCCGGCAGCGCTCCGGCGCCACTGGAAGCAAGGGGGAGAGATCCCCCCTACTTCTTATTCTTCCTTGACCTTCTCCCTAGATGGGAGAAGTGTTTCCCTTCTGGTCCTTGGCTCCCATGGCTTGGGAGGGGCGAGATCCCCTCCGAGATTGGACCTATCTCTCTGTTTCTCTCCGTTTTTGCGTTCTCAGGTTCTACCCCTTCACTATTTCTTTAATATTCGGAGATCCGTAACTCCAATTGGGGTGAATCTTTCACCCAGATCTTCAAATTAGCTTTCTTGCGGCGCCTTATGGGGGCCCCAGGTGAGTCCAGGGCGCGCCTGCCTCCCTGGGCGCGCCCCCCTATCTCCTGGCCCCCTCGGGCACCGTCTCGCATTGATTTTACTTCCCAAAAATCACAAATATTCCAAAATAATTCTCCGTCCGTTTTTATCCCGTTTGGACTCCGTTTGATATTGGGTTTCTGCGAAACAAAAAACATGCAACAGGCAGGAACTGGCACTGGGCACTGGATCAATATGTTAGTCCCAAAAAATAGTATAAAAAGTTGCCAAAAGTATATAAAAGTTGAATAATATTGGCATGGAACAATCAAAAATTGTAGATGCGACGGAGACGTATTAGCATCCCCAAGCTTAATTCCTGCTCGTCCTCGAGTAGGTAAATGATAAAAAAGATAATTTTTGATGTGGAATGCTACCTAGCATAATCTAGATCATGTATCTAATCATGGCATGAATATTAAGATACAAGTGATTCAAAGCAATAGTTTATCATTTGACATAAAAACAATAATACTTCAAGCATACCAACCAAGCAATTATGTCTTATCAAAATATTATAGCCAAAGAAAGCTCATCCCTACAAAATCATATAGTCTGGCTATGCGCCATCTTCATCACATAAAGCATTCAAATCATGCACAACCCCGATGACGAGCTGAGAAATTGGTTCATACTTTTTAACGCGCTTCAGCTTTTTCAACTCTTACGCAATACATGAGCGCAAGCCATGGACATAGCACTATGGTGGTATATGGTGTTGGTTGTAAGGACAAAAAGGCAGAAGATAGTCTCACATCAACTAGGCGTATCAACGGGCTATGGAGATGCCCATCAATAGATATCAATGTGAGTGAGTAGGGATTGCCATGCAACGGATGCACTAAGAGCTATAAGTGTATGAAAGCTCAAACTGGAAACTAAGTGGGTGTGCATCCAACTTGCTTGCTCATGAAGACCTCGGGCGTTTGAGGAATCCCATCATGGGAATATACAATCCAAGTTCTGTAATGAAAATTCCCACTAGTATATGAAAGTGAAAGCATAGGAGGCTCTCTCTATGAAGAACATGGTGCTACTCTGAAGCACAAGTGTGGTAAAAGGATAGTAACATTGCCCCTTCTCTCTTTTTCTCTCATTTTTCTCTTTTATTTTTCATTTTTTTATTTTTTGTTTCTTTTTGGTGGGCTTCTTTGGCCTCTTTTTTTATTTGGGCTTCTTCAGCCTCTTTTCTTTTTCATAAAGTCCGGAGACTCATCCCGACTTGTGGGGGAATCATAGTCTCCTTCATCCTGTCCTCACTGGGGCAATGCTCTAATAATGATGATCATCACAATTTTATTTACTTACAACTCAATATTACAACTCTCGAACAAAGATATGACTCTATATGAATGCTTCCGGCGGTGTACTGGGATGTGCAATGATCTAGCATAGCAATGACATCAAAAAACTGACAAGCCATGAAAACATCATGCTAGCTATCTTACGATCATGCAAAGCAATATGACAATGAATGCTCAAGTCATGTATATGATGATGATGGAAGTTGCATGGCAATATGTCTTAGAATAGCTATGGAAATGCCATAATCGGTAGGTATGGTGGGTGTTTTGAGGAAGGTAAATAATGGGTTCATGATACCGGCAAAAGTTGCGCGGCACAATAGAATCTAGCAAAGTGGAAGGGTGAGTGTGCGTATATCCATGGACTCACATTAGTCATAAAGAACTCATATATTTATTGCAAAAGTCTACTTAGACCTCGAAGCAAAGTACTACTACGCATGCCCTAGGGGGATAGATTGGTAGGAAAAGACCATCGCTCGTCCCCGACTGCCACTCATAAGGAAGACAATCAAAAAACACTTCATGCTCCAACTTCGTTACATAACGGTTCACCATATGTGCATGCTACGGGACTTGCAAACCTCAACACAAGTATTTCTCAATTTCACAATTACTCAACTAGAACGACTCTAATATCACCACCTTTATATCGCAAAACTATTGCAAGGAATCAAACATATCATATTCAGTGATCTACAAGTTTATGTAGGATTTTATGACTAACCATGTGAATGACCAATTCCTGTCATCTCTCTAAATAGATATAAGTGAAGCAAGAGAGTTTAATTCTTTCTACAAAAGATATGCCCACGCTCTAACAAATATAAGTGAAGCAAAAAGAGCATTCTACAAATGGCGGTTTTCTATGTGAAGAGAAACAGGCAATCCAAACTTCAAATGATATAAGTGAAGCACATGAAGCATTCTATAAAGCCATACTCAAAATATTTAAGTGAAGTGCAATGAGCATTCTATAAATCACCAAGGACTATCTCATACCAGCATGGTGCATAAAAGAAAAATGAAAACTAAATGCAAAAGACACTCCAAGACTTGCACATAATGCATGAACGAAACGAATTCGAAAACATACTGATACTTGTTGAAGAAAGAGGGGATGCCTTCCGGGGCATCCCCAAGCTTAGACTCTTGAGTATCCTTGAATATTTACTTGGGTTGCCGGGCATCCCCAAGCTTGAGCTCTTGCCTCTCTTCCTTTTCCTCATATCGAGACCTCCTCGTTTAGACACTTCATCCACACAAAACTTCAACAGAAAACTCGGTAAGATCCGTTAGTATAATAAAGCAAATCACCACTCTAATTACTGTTGCAAACCAATTCATATTTTGTTTTTACATTGCGTCTACTGTAATATAACTTTTCCATGGCTTAATCCACTAATATAAATTGATAGATTCATCAAAACAAGCAAACTATGCATCAAAAACAGTATCTGTCAAAAACAGAACAGTCTGTAGAAATCTGAACATCCACTATACTTCTGTTACCCCAACAATTCTACCAAAATTAGGAAAAATAAAAAAGTTGTATATCAAGACAGTTAAAAAGGAATAAGAACCATTTGACGTTCCAGTAAAAAATGTAAAATCGCGCACTACAGCCAAAGTTTCTGTCCTGCACCGTACAAACCAACAAGCATTGTAAACATCCTAAAGGCAAACCTTGGCACATTATTTTTATAATACAATGGAATTATACAAGGGGATAATTTCTTTTGATGAAAAGTTTCTGTAATCAAGATTCACAAAGTTTTCGTGAGCATGAACAAAGTTCAAGGAGCTCTCCCAATTCAACAATGCTTATCTCTCTCACTTTCACTTTCCTTTTTGAAAAGTTTTTATGTTCCCCTCTTTATTTTTGTGTTGTTAAACTATATGAAAGCACTCAACAGAAATAATTGACTCTCTAAAACTTCCGGGTTGTCTCCCTGGCAGCGCTTTCTTTAAAGCCATTAAGCTAGGCATATAGTGCTTAAGTAATGAATCCACCGGGATCCCAAGGTATATCAAAGCCAATTTTAATTAACAATGATTTTTGATTTAGTAGTGAGCACAAAGTAACATATATCAATCAACAACAAAGTCTAACTCTCTTCCTATGCATCAGCATGTGATAAAAGAACAATTCATGCACACCAAGTAAAGGCCAATGCATAGTATAAATAGTTTCTTGCAATTCTATCATATTGGAAACATAGAGAGGTGGAGATATAGTTCCTCTCTCATAATATTTGCAAGTAGGAGCAGCAAGCACATGCATATTACATTCATCAAAATCATCATGTGCAATGGTAAAAGGCAACCCATCAATATAATCCTTAATAAGCACAAAATTCTCCGATATAGTGTAGTTTGGGAGAATTCAAAAAGATAATAGGACTATCATGCGTGGGTGCAATAGCAACAATTTCATGTTTAACATAAGGAACTATAGCAAGTTCATCTCCATAAGCATATTTCATATTGGCATCTTGTCCACAAGCATAGCAAGCATCATCAAAAATGGATATGTCAAACAAATTCAAGGGATCATAGCAATCATCATAGCAATCATCCTTCGGTAAGCACGAAGGGGAATTAAATAATGTATGAGTTGGAGGGCTACTCTCATTGGAAGGTGGGCACTGGTCGCTAATCCGCTCTTCCTCCTTTTGTTCTTCGCTCTCCTCATCATCTTTTTCATCCAATGAGCTGACTGTTTCATCAATTTCTTCTTCCATAGCTTCCTGCAAAATATTAGTCTCTTCTTGGACAGCGGAGAAGTCCTCAATATATGGTTTAACATAGGCATTTGAAGCATAATTATCATAACAATATTGAAATATGGCAAAATTTTCAGATTTGTAAAGAGTAGAATCATACTTTTCAATCAAAGAGGAAATCTCATAAGCACCTTTAAAAGCAACAAATTCTTCAATTTGTTGAATGTCATAGTAATTGTAAACACCATTAGCATATGAAGATACTATTCCATTATCACTAAACAAGCATTGATAGGGTAGGTGTTTCTTAGGGTCTTCAGAACAACAAGTAAACTCATATATTTCACATAAATTCCAAGCATAGCATTGCAAATGTTGAATTTTATCCCAGAATAACTTCCCTTTTTCAGATATATGGTGTCACACAAAACAAGCATGCTCATCTAAAGATTTTCCCTCATCTAAACTAGAGGGGGTTTCAGCACGAGCACAAAGGGATCGAAGATGATCCAAGTAAAAAGCTTCAGGAGTGTGATAGATTTTGAGTGGTTCTTCATCCACTGGTTTAGTAGGTACAACTAATTTTTTTGGTATTTTGTGTTTCCTACCATAGCCAAAGATACAAAACAACTAAGAACAGCAAATAAAAATTACTTAGTGATAAAGCAAAAAAGCACACACGAGAATACTCACCCCATGCCATGACTCCCCGGCAACGATGCCAGAAAAAGGTCTTGATAACCCGCAAGTATACAGGATAGTTGTAGCCTCTTTCGATAAGTAAGAGTGTCGATCCCAACGAGGAGCTAAAGGTAGAAAAAATACTCTCTCAAGTCCTATCGGCCACTGATACGACTCTACGCACGCTTGACGTTCGCTTTACCTAGAACAAGTATGAAACTAGAGGTACTTTGTAGGTGTTGTTGGATAGGTTTCCAAGATAATAAAGAACACATAAATAAAAAGTACGGGCTGTTTAGATAAAGATGCAATAACGTAAATATAGCGAGTGTGGAAAAGTGGTGGTAGGAGTTGTGGAATTGTCCCTAAGCAATTGACTACGTTACTAGACCGATAATCACTATTGCAATTTTATTTGAGGGGGAGGCATAAGCTAACATACTTTATCTACTTGGATCATATGCACTTATGATTGGAACTCTAGCAAGCATCCCATACGCAACCATAGCATTAAAGTATCAAGTCCCCTTTATCCCATACGCAACAATCCCCTTACTCGGGTTTCTGTCTCAGTCACTCACACAACCCACTATAAGCGAATCATGAATGCATTGCAACACCCTACAGCGGGAATACCTCACGCTTGCGCGACACGGAGGGCACAATAGGATAGCACCAATAATAAAACATGCAACTCAAACCAATCATAGCAATTCATCAATCACCGATAGGACAACGAAAATCTACTCAGACATCATAGGATGGCAGCACATCATTGGAAAATAATATGAAGCATAAAGCACCATGTTCAAGTAGAGGGTATAGCTGGTTGCGGGAGAGTGGACCACAGGATATAGATGGGGGAAGGTGATGGAGATGTTGGTGAAGATGACGGAGGTGTAGGTGAAGATCGCGGTGATGATGATGGCTCCCGGCAGCGCTCCGGCGCCACCGGAAGCAAGGGGGAGAGAGCCCCCCTTCTTCTTCTTCTTCCTTGACCTCCTCCCTAGATGGGAGAAGGGTTTCTCCTCTGGTCCTTGGCTCCCATGGCTTGGGAGGGGCGAGAGCCCCTCCGAGATTGGATCTATCTCTCTGTTTCTCTCTGTTTCTGCGTTCTCAGATTCTACCCCTTCACCGTTTCTTTAATATCCGGAGATCCGTAACTCCGATTGGGGTGAATCTTTCGCCCAGATCTTTCTCATAAAATTAGCTTTCTTGCGGCAAAAGAAGAGCGTCAACCGCCTTATGGGGGCGCAGGAGAGTCCAGGGCGCGTCTGCCTCCCTGGGGCACGCCCCCCTATCTCCTGGCCCCCTTGGGCACCGTCTCGCGTTGATTTTACTTCCCAAAAATCACAAATATTCCGAAATAATTCTCCGTCTGTTTTTATCCCGTTTGGAATCCGTTTGATATTGGGTTTCTGTGAAACAAAAAACATGCTACAGACAGGAACTGGCACTGGGCACTGGATCAAAATGTTAGTCCAAAAAAATAGTATAAAATGTTGCCAAAAGTATATAAAAGTTGAATAATATTGGCATGGAACAATCAAAAATTATAGATACGATGGAGACGTATCAGAGATCTCTAATCCTCAGGAGACCGTTCGGGGAGTCCGCCCCTTCCGGAGGTGTTGGTGTCATCCGCCTCGCGAGGCTTGGCCCCTCGCGAGGGTCTTGACTTGTTGATGCCGAAAATGGGCCGTACCAGGCTGTTGACGGAGCCACGCCGTGGGCCGCACGCAGGCAAGTCAGGTTACCCTGGTTCCCAGAACAGCGAGCCCCCGGGACCAAGGCGTGCTTGCTCTTAGCTTCAAGGAGAAGCCAAAGGGCAAGTGTGAAGCGCCGCGGGCCCCAATCGCTTGCGGACTGAGTCAACGCATGGCGCTTGATGAGACGTGGGCGTCTTCACTTCCCCATGCTGCCTCGGCAACCTTCCGATTTGACGACTGCCTGCTGCATGCAGAGAAACCATCATTACTCGAGATCGTGGGAGGTCGATGATTGGCCTCCCTTCGGCTTTAAATGGGAGAGGGGGCAGAACCCCGAACCCATCTTTTTCTTGTCGCCCCTTGCTTCTCCTTCTTCTCGCTCCACCATGATCCTGGTGTGGGAGGAGAGGCCCGCAGGCGCCTGGCTCCAGCTCCCGCGCTTATTCATGAGTGCGGTGCGGGCAGGGGAGCCTAGTGGTTTCTGGCTTTAGGATGATGGTTGTTGCAGCAAGGCCTCATTTGTGGAGGCCGAGGTCACGGATGCCAACAATGTGTTCTTGAACCGCGGGTGGCAGTCGTTTTCCCGCGCACGGGGCCTGCACGGGAGGTGCACCCTCTACTTCAGGTACGATGGCATCGCGACCCTCTATGTGAGGATATTTGGGGAGGATGGCCCTTGTGCAGGGTGCTGCCCGGAGAGCAACAATGACGAGGCGACGATGATGGCAGACGGAGGGGTGGCATCATCGCCGGTGATGAGCTCGCCCTTGGTGACGGTTGTGCCACCTCCAGCATCAGCGGCTCTTCCTCCGAGGAAAGCTCCAGTGACGGCGACATCAGCGAGCTGCCGCGTCGCTGGGGTCAGACTGGGAGGGGAGACGAGTTGTGTCGCCGTCAGGCCCCGGTGAAGCGGGAGGATGACTCTAGGTGAACCCGAGTGCTGCTAGGGCCGGGTCTTAGAAGCTGTCATCGCCGTGCACTTGCTTTCGTTCCTTTCTTCTGCTGCAAAAAATAAGCAAAAGGCCCTACTGGGGCATGTAATGAACCATGATGCTCGCTCCATTATGTTATTATTTCTATGCAGCCTCCTGCTATTCATGTTGTCGTCGGTTGTGATTTGGATGACTTAGCTTAGGGTTCCTGTGGTGAACTTCCATGCCGCGGGAGTGGCCTTGCCGAGAGGTGACCCGGAGTCGCCAGGCCTCAGGGGCGCCCTTGCAGGTATAGGATTAGGAAGCTCCGAAGGCGTAGTGCCCGCGAGCTCGTTCGAGAGCATCACATGAGGACGCCTACGCCACAGGGCCAGGCAACGGAGTCTTTGGCGAGGTGTGTTCGTGGGAAAGCTCGAAGCATACGTACTATCCAGCCCCCGTGCGCGGGACACGCGAGGAGGAGCGACGGGCAACTGCCACTCCCCCTGAGGCAATACATGATAGAACGAACGACGCAAGGAGAACAAAATTCCCAACCCTCAAAAAGAGACGCTGAACACTCCAAATTTCATTCAAGAAGTTGTAAACCAGATACAGAAAGCAAGCAAAAGAACAGCCGCGTCCGGCACCTATACTAGTTTTGTCACCAACGCGGAGCTAGGTACTTCCACTAGGATGTGGGTGGGTGCCCCCATGAGGCCCAAGGGCGACGCTCAGGAAACTCTGGGGCGTGTATAGCCCCAACACATTATTACGTGAGAGTGTCACGAGCGGAGAGCTTCACAGGCGCGGGGCCTTCTTTATGGGTACAAATTGTGGAGGCGCTGGATGTTTCAGGCATTCTGGATGGGAACCCCGTCCTGTGTCTCTAGGCACGAGGCGCCAGACCTGGAGACATAGGCGATCCTAAACGGGCCCTCCCACATGGGGGGAGAGCTTGTGAAGCCCTTCCCATGAGAGCACCGGCCTTAGGAGAAGGTCACCCACCTCAAGGGTTCTAGAACAAATGCTACGATAGTGGTATCGCGGCAGCGCCTGCTGGTACCTCGCAGCTCGGAGCAAGTCCTGGCGGCGGTGTTCCTCCGACAACACAATGTCCATCCCATGCGAGGCATCCTGGCATGCCTTGTCGAATGCCAGGACCTGCAGGGAGCGATGTTGGACCTCATGAGGGAGAACCACCTTGGCTCCATAGACGAGGAAGAATGGAGTCTCGCCCATGGGCTTGGTCGCGGTGGTGCGGATGGACCACAACATGGACAGGAGCTCATCGAGCCAGCCCCTGCAGCAGGCCTCGAGCTTTTTCTTGAAGCTCTTCGCCTTGAGGCCCCTCAGGACCACTGCGTTGGTGGGCTCGGTATGGCCATTGCTCCTCGGTTGCGCCACCGAAGTGTAGCATATCTATGTCCCAAGGTTAGCACAATATGTTTTAAAGAGGTTGCTCGTGAACTGGGAGCCATTGTCGGTGATGATGCAGTTGGGCTCCCTGAAGCAGATCATGAGTCCCTTATGAACTTGATAGCAGAGCCAGCCGGGATGGTGCAGACGGCTTCCACCTCCGCCCACTTGGTGAACTTGTCGATGGTGACGTAGAGGTAGCGGTAGCCCTCGGGCACTCGAGGGAACGGGCCTAGGATATCCAACCCCCAGACCACAAATGGCCACAATAGTGGAAAGGTCTGGAGGCCCATGGTGGGCGGGTGGATCTACTTAGCATGGAATGAAAGGATTCATAAGATCTTACCAATTTAGAAGTGTCGTTGAGCGCCATGGGCCAGTAGAATACACCGCGGAAAGCCTTGCGCACGAGGGTGCACCATGAGGAGTGATTCCCGCAATCCCCACTTTGTATGTCGGCCAACAGCTTGCACACCTGCTCCTTGGAGATGCATCACGGGAAAATGTCATTTGGGAGCCTTTGGTAGAGCTCGCTGTCCTGGATGCAGTACGCGGTGACCTGGCAGGCCACCCGCTCCGCATCTTCTTCCTTCTCTGGGAGGGTGCCCTGATGTAGGTATGCCTTGAACTCCTCGGTCCAGCACCCCTCCTGAGGCTCGAGTGCGAGGAGCAGATGGGCCCCTGAGGTCGGGTCATAGGCCGGGGCGCCCGAGGTGGGTGCCGTGGGCAACTCCTCCCAAGGCAGAGCCGGCCTGGCAGTGGGTTGAGCTGCCGATGGCCTAAAGAGACGCTCCTCAAAGATGCCAGGCTCATGGGGGAGGCGCCGGGATGCCCTTTTGGCGATTTTGTCCGCCTCCTTGTTTGTGCCGTGTGGTCCATGCTGCAATTCCAAGCCCAAGAATTCTTTCTCAATTTTGTGTAACTCCTTGAGGTATACCTCCATGTGCTCGTCCCTTGGCGTGTACTCCTTGTTGGAGTAGTTGACAAGAAGCTAGGAGTCGCCCCTGATGGTGAGGAGCCTAATCCCCAGAGGGACCGCGGCCTTAAGCCCGGTGATCAGGCTCTCGTACTCGACGATGTTGTTTGAGACCTTCTCGTCATGCTGGAAGCAGAGTTGCACAGCATAGTCGAGCTTGTCTTAGGTAGGCGAGATGAGCACGGCTCCAGCTCCTACGCCCTGGCGCGCAACTGTGCTGTCAAAGTACATGACCGAGCCATCAGGTGCCTCATCTCCTGGTGCGAGAGAGCGGCCCTCACCCACCTCTTGGCTAGGTGCGTCAGTCCATTCGGCCATAAAGATAGCAAGGGCGGCACCTTTGATGACTCTGGTTGTCCTGAACTCGAATTGGAACGCCTGCAGCTCAATGTTCCACTCGGAGACCCTATCGGCGGCGTGAGGGCTCCGGAGCACCCTTTCCAGGGGGTAAGCTAAGACGACCTTGATGTGGTGGCCCTGGAAGTAGTGACGCGGCTTCCTATAAGCGACAAGGAGCGCGAGGAGGAGCTTCTGCATCATGGGGTAACATGCCCGTGCGTCACGCAACATCGTGCCGACGAAGTAAACTGGATGCTCGACGAGGGAGGAAGAGTCCGCCGGGTCTTGCTCCTCCTGAGGCGGAGAAGCCTCAGGGGCCTTATCCTCTGGTTGTGCCACCGTTTCCTCAGGAGCCCCAACTTCTGGAGCCCCATCACCTGATGGGGCTGCCGAGGCCTCAGGTACACCGTCCTGAGGCCGCAACGCCTTGGCCGGGTGTGTGGTGCCGCACCACGCACCCTTGGCCGCATGCTCTTCGTGGACCACTATGAGCACCGCACTGGCTGAATGAGGCATGGCGGCCAGGTAAAGCACTAGGGGTTCGTGGGGGCGAGGCGCTACCATCACCGGCGGGCTGGTGAGGTACTTCTTGAGGTCTTGGAAAGCCGCATCGGCCTCCGGAGTCCATTCAAACAGGCCCTTCCTTTTCATCAGCTTGAAGAATGGGAGGGCGCGCTCACCTAGCTTGGAGATGAAGCGCCCATGCGAGGTCACGCTGCCCGCTAGCTTCTGCATTTCCTTGAGGGTTTACGGCGGTCTCATCCTTTCTATTGCTTTAACCTATTCTGGGTCGGCCTCAATTCCTCTGTGCGACACCAACAACCCCAACAGCTTGCTGGACGGGATGCCGAACATGCTCTTCTCCAGGTCGAGCCTCAACTTACCTTACGCAATTTGGCAAACGTCTCCTCCAGATCTTCAGCAAGCATTCTCGCCTCCCGAGACGTGACCAATATGTCGTCGATGTAAGCCTCGGCGTTCCTCCTGAACTGCTTGCCCAAAGCAATGTGCATCAGCTGTTGGAAGGTTGCTCCGGCATTGCGCAACCCGAATGGCATGAAGGTGTAGCAGTACACCCCGCACGGGGTCAGGAAGGCCATCTTCTCCACGTCCTCTACCGCCATCTTGATATGATGATAGCCTGACAAGGCATCCAGGAAGCAGAATAGGTCGCAGTCGGCGGTGGAGTTGACGATCTGGTCGATGCATGGAAGGGGGAAAGGGTCTTGAGGGCAAGACTTGTTCAGGATCGTGAAGTCAACGCACATGCGCTCCTTCCCATCCTTCTTAGGAATGATAACTGGGTTCGCCAACCAATCCGGGTGCTGCACCTCCCAAATAACACCGGCCTCCTGCACCTTGCGAGTCTCCTGGATGATGAACGACTGCTTCTCCAGGGCCTGACACCGCGCCCTCTGCTTCACGAGGCGCGTGTTGGGGCCCACCATGAGGTGGTGCTCGATCACCCCACGCGGAACTCCGACCAGGTCCGTCACTTCCCATGCAAATACATCCTTGTTCTCGCGGAGGAAGCCGACCAACGCCTCCTCCTGATCTCGCGGGAGGCCGGAGCCTATGGTGAAGGTAGCACCCGACTTCGCGTCCTCGTCAACCAACACTTGCTTCATCTCGGTCCGATCTTGAGATAGCAATTGCTTATTCTTAGCCGGGGCATCCCCCAGGCCCTCTTGAGCGCTCCCCGTGCTTGGGCGCGCGGCTGCCGCGGCCTTGAAAGTGAGCCTGAGGGCCATGAGCGCATCCCTAGTATCTCCCGCCACGGTGAGGCCACCGCTGCTTCCTGGCATCTTCATGATGTTGTAGCCGGGATGAGTCGCCTCCATGAACTTGGCGAGGGCTGGGTACCCGAGGATGGCGTTGTACGGGAGCCCGATGCGCGCGACGTCAAAGTCGATGAGCTCGCTGCGATAGTTGTCGCACGTCAAAAGGTGATGAGTTGGAGAATCTACCCCAGGGGGCAGGCGGAGCCGCCGACCACTCCAAAGAAAGACTTGGTGGTGAGGAGCCGGCCATGGGGCACATGGAGCAGCCCTAATGCCTCCACGGAGAGGACGTTGAGGCCAGCGGCGCCGTCGATGAGGGTTTTGGTGACCACTACGTTGCAGATGGTGGAGGTGCAGATCACGGGAAGCGCACTGGCACTAGCCATGGTCTTGGGGTGATCCCTGGAGTCGAAGGTGAAATCAGCCTTGGGCGCCGCCCAGCCCGGAGTGGCCCCTCGGTGAGATTGGGAGGCCCCCATTTGGTGGAAGAACTGCTTGATGTGGCGGTCCGAGGCAGGCGCTTGCAACCCGCTGAGGATGGCCCGACGGTGTGGGGCGCTGGCGCCGCCAAGCGCTCGATGAACAGGCCACGCAATTCTTCCTAGGAAGCCACCGAGGACTCCGGTAGATCGAGGAACCAAGCGCGTGGCATACCTGCAAGAGCCATAGGGAGCCAATTTTCCATGACCTTCACTACAAAGAAAAGACACATCCGTGACATTTTGGGCCGAACTAATTTTTTTTCCTGTCATGCTTATGACACTTCTATGACGATAATTGTGACAAAACCCGCTATCATCATAGATGTGGTGGGCTTCTACTTCCATGACAAAAAATCATGACAGAAAATGGGCTTTTCATCCTGGGCGGGCCAAAGACGCAGCTGCATGACATTCTTTGGGCCGTGCATGACGGAAAAAAGCGTGGTAGAAGCGAGGGCGAGGAAAATATCGGGGAGTTCCCAGTTATGGTGGGTGGTCGTGGGACGAGCGATGCGCATTTATCTCGTACACGTACGCGCGTGGGGGCGAGGCGTTGGGGTCTAACTGAACCCGAGGGCGTTGCCTAACTGAACACGAGCGATTGCACTACAGGCTACGCATTACTGAACCCGAGCGATCGTTCAATGGCTGTTAACTAAACCCGATCGATGTTGCCTCTGGATGAACAGTGAGCCTTGTTGGGGCGGGGGGGGTGGATGAATAGTTCCTGATTGGGGTTTGGTTGAACATGACCCCGTGGTGTGGGCGCTGGATGAACATGGCCCTGATCGATTGAGCTGGTTGGGGGTGGATGAACAGGACCCCATGGGGGGCTGCATGAACAAGACCCCGTGGAGGGCTGGTTGAACAATTGTCGGTGGAGGCTGGATCAACAGTAGCCCGTGGAAGGGTGGTTGAACAGGACCCAATGGAGAGGGCTGGTTGAACAGTAGCCAGTGGAGGGGAGCGCGGTGGAGGTTGGATGAATAGAAGCCCCTGTATGAACAATCGCACGTGGAGGATGGAGGAGGTCGACGGTGGATGAACAGTAGCCCGTGGAGGCTGGAGGAGGTCGACGGAGGAGATGAACAGTATCACGTGGAGTCCCGTTTTGCGGTACGCCACACCCCTCACGATGAACAAGACCTCCGTTTCGATCGTAGCACTCCAACGCAAGTCTGTTTCCTCTGTTTTGCGGTACGCCACACCCCTACCGATCAACAGGACCCTGTTTTGACCGTAGGATGTCCAAAAGAAGTCCATTTCCTCCGTTTTGCGGTACGCCAGACCCCTCCCGATGAAAAGGATCCCATTTCGTCCGTGGTCGGTCGAACACAAGGCCGTTTCCTTCGTTATGCGGTACGCCAGAGCTCGTTTCCCTCGGCTGTTCCGTCGAAGCCGGTTGGCTCCCAATGAACATGACGTACTCCGACCCAGTCGGTTGCCTCCCGATGAACAAGACACTATTTCTCCGTTTTGACCCAGTCGGTTTGTTGCCCGATGAACAGGACGCCATTGCTGTCGTCCGTTGCCTCTCCATGTACACAAGCCCTGGCCGTCCATATATATATATATATATATATATATATATATATATATATATATATATATATATATATATATATATATATATATATATATATATATATGCGCGAGTATGTGCTCGAGACCCCGCCCATATGTACGTACGTGGACATATTTTCTTTCTTGCACCATGGCCACTGTACTCACGTGTACATGCTACGTGCGTGCCTCTACTACGACACGTGCGTGCCTCTACTACGACACGTGCCCTTCCTCACATGGCCACGGTTCATCGTTGTAGCCTGCAGACAGACCGATCATATGTACGTACACGTTCACGACGAGAATGAAAACACTACGTACGCTTTAACCAGGTGGATCCCGACTATCACACACTTCCTTGCATGCGAAGATGTAGCTGGTGGGTCCCAGCGGTCAGGGGCGAATCATTTTTTCCCCTAATATGGACGCACTTCCTTGCATGCGAAGATGTAGCTGGTAGGTCCCAATAGTCAGGGGGGAAATGTTTTTTTCACGAAATACAGTGGCCCGTCTGGTGGGTCCCTGCTGTCAGGTGGAGGAATCATTATTTTATGTGTAATAAGGAGGCACTTCCTTGCTTCGGCCGTGGACCTAGCTGTCAGCCTCTCCACGTACAGTACTCTTCCTATGGAAGTCGGTCGTTGACCACATTGACCACACCACACCGAGAGCACCAAGGCGGTGGACGACAGTGAGGCCTAGGAAGGGGACGAGGCGGAGCCAGGGAAGACGCCGCAGTGGATGCCCACACAGAGAGGAGTACGAGGGTTCAGTGGTTTGGCTGCGGTGTGAGGCTATCCTCGCCGCAGAATGACAGGGGGGTGTGGGTGAGTGGAGGGATGGCCTGGCCAATGGTGGGAGTAGTAGGGGCGATGAGGCCTCTCCGGCAGCACAGCCGGCCACGAGAGGCAGGAGCAGGCGCCACAACCGGCGCTGCTTTGGGCGGCTAGAGCAAGAAGACCAGAGGTTGAAAAAGCACGACGGCCGTTGGATGGACATCATACGGTCACTGCAGTTAGAATCATTTATATTGACTAAGTTGACAAGACCCTTGGTACCCATAAACTTAGTAGGCCCACAGGTCATCTTCCAAAACGGTTCGCCCCAGATGTCAGGGGGAGGAATCATTTTTTTGGCGGGTGAAGCTACAATATCCTAGATTGAAGAAGAAGCACGACATCCGTTGGATGGACATCCAACAGCCACTACTGCTAGAACCATGTGTTGACTATAAGTTGACAAAGCCTTGCATACGCGTCAACTTATTTTTTTTTAGGGGATGCGTCAACTTAGTAGGGCCACAAGTGTGTGGTAGAGAACTTATAGCCCATTTGAGATTTGTAACAATGTTCAACCCATTTTTGAATTCTAATGGAATTTACTACAACCTATTTATAGTTTATTAAAAGTACAACCCATTTTCTAGCTAGGACAACGATTAACAATTTCAACCAACCATTGAAAACAGAATTCAATAAAAATTCCAACATTTTGATGGGATCCGAAATATTTTTATCCCCAAATTTCTAGTCGGATTAAATACAGTTTCAATATAAATTTGTATTACGTAAAAGTCAAATGAAACATTGCGCGTGCAACAATTAATGATATTAAATTTTTTGAAATCCAAAAATAATATTTTATAAATTAATTACGTGTTTGGTGCATTTTTTTATAGTTACTGCCTAGTTTTTATAATTACATCCCATTTATTATTTCTTAAAGCCCATTTTCTTGTTAAGCCTAATGCATCCCTCCTAGGAAAGATTTGTAGCCTAGCGGGGCGGAGAATAACAAGTTGACCTTGCCTGGGTATTCCTCAAAAACAATTATAGGTGGGCTAGCCATTTTCAGCTTGAAAAATAATAATATCTGGCCTAGGTTAGATGGGCCACGGCCTGCCCAGTTAATACCCTGCTCTCCTCTGAACAACAACGAAAACATCGCTCAAGAAAAACTCTACAGTGCTCACATCTCAAAAACACAAATACTGGTCGAGCTGCTTGGTCCCAGCTGTCGGCCGCTTCTTGTGCAATTCTCTCATTTATTGACTACATAGGTTGACAATGGCATGGGACCGTGATGTCAGGAAACCAGGAGGCAGCAAAAAAAATTACAGTTGTATATAATAAGGAGGCACTTGTGTACGTTCGACTATGGCCCTGGTGGGTCCCCACTATCATCCTCTCCAAGTAAAGTCATCTCCTCATTCATCATGTCCGTTGACCATGTTGACAACGCGTGATGACGGAGCCATGGCGAGCGCAGCAACTCGAAGGACGACGGAGAGGGCCTCTTGGGCCCTACGGATGGTCTGATACAGCGCCCGCTGCTCATTCGGGAAGCCAGGATCATAGGGCCACATGTTCGCTACGGCATTGTCAATTGCTTGTTCACCGGTGCTTGTTGAGGAGATGAAGGTTGCAGCACAGGTCCTCCTGCGCTGGTAGCTCTTCCGCCATTTGGGCGTCGAAGTGCAGCCGCACGTGCTCTATGGTGAACACGACATGAACCGGCTTGGACAGTGGCGCCGGTTCCTGGTCAGAAGCTACGTCCATCGTCTTATTATCGTCTGAAAGCGCAAGTGCTCCCTGGGTGATTTTGGTAATTAATGTCAACATATCTCTTGTTGGACTAACACTTTTACCTAGTATGTTTCAGATGAGTTCAACAATGAAGTGGCATGGACTAGAGGATGTGGAACCCCTTCAAGATTCTAAGGACAAAAGGATTGGCTCAAGCTCAAATCTCAAGACTCTACATTTTCTATTTTAGTGATCCAAGATCACATTGAGTCTATAGGAAAAGCCAATACTATCAAGAGTGGATGAGGTGTTGCTTAATGGCTTTCTTGCTCAAAATGCTTAGTGATATGCTCCAAAGCCCTCAACTACCTTCTCACATCCACATATGACCTAAACCAAAAGTCAAACTCGGCCCCACCGATTCTTTCTATCTGGCGCCACCAAGTTCAGATGTCATAGCCACTGCCAGAAACCCTAGGCAAATCGGTATCACTGATAGGGATCTCGGTCTCACCGAGATGGGGTTGTAATCTCTTTGTGTGTGTCCATTACCCAGATCGGTCTCATCGAGGTTGAGTAATCGGTACTACCGAGATTACAATGCAAACTCTCTGTTCCTCTTTGTAACATTTCGATCCAACCAAGATGAACGAATCGGTCCCACCGAGTTTGCCTGACCAACTCTCTAGTTAGCTTATTACCAAAATCGGCCCCACCGAGTTTGTGTAATTGGTCTCACCGAGATTATGTTATGCCCTAACCCTAACCATATTGGTCCTACCGAGTTGCATGTCGGTCCCACCGAAAATCCTAACGGTCACATTATTTGCTCAATCGGTCCGACCGAGTTTGACGATTCGGCCCCACCGAGATCGGTAAGTTGTGTGTAACGGTTAGATTTTGTGTGGAGGCTATATATACCCCTCCACCCACTCTTAATTCGTGGAGAGAGCCATCAGAATGAACCTACACTTCCAACTTACATTTTCTGATAGAGAACCACCTACACTTGTGTTGAGGCCAAGATATTCCATTCCTACCATATGAATCTTGATCTCTAGCGTTCCCCAAGTTGCTTTCCACTCAAATCTTCTTTCCACCAAATCCAAATCATGTGAGAGAGAGTTAAGTGTTGGGGAGACTATCATTTGAAGCACAAGAGCAAGGAGTTCATCATCAACACACCATTTGTTACTTCTTGGAGAGTGGTGTCTCCTAGATTGGCTAGGTGTCACTTGGGAGCCTCCGACAAGATTGTGGAGTTGAACCAAGGAGTTTGTAAGGGCAAGGAGATCACCTACTTCGTGAAGATCTACCGCTAGTGAGGCAAGTCCTTCGTGGGCGACGGCCATGGTGGGATAGACAAGGTTGCTTCTTCAAGGACCCTTCATGGGTGGAGCCCTCCGTGGACTCACGCAGCTGTTACCCTTCATGGGTTGAAGTCTCCATCAACGTGGATGTACGATAGCACCACCTATCGGAACCACGTCTCAAAAATCTCTGTGTCTCCAAATTGCGTTTGCACACTCCAATCTCATCCCTTTACATTCTTGCAAGTTGCATGCTTTACTTTCTGCTGCTCATATACTCTTTGCATGCTTGCTTGTTATGTATTGTGATTGTTAAACTTGTGCCAAAACTCCACTTAAACTTAAAGAAGTTAAAAACTGCAACTTTTGGTATTTAGTGTCTAATAACCCCCCTCTAGACACCTCTTCTCGATCCTTTCAATTGGTATCAGAGCTTTGGTCTCCATTGCTTTGGTTTAAACATCATTGGAGGAAGATGGATGAGTCTACTTTGGGGAGTCTTAGACATAGAGTGCCTATACATAATGGAGAATATTTTCGTGAGTGAAAAAATGAGATGCTTGTGATTTTCAATGACTATCATTTGAACAAGTACATTGCTAGCCCTTGTGCACCTCATGTCGATCCTATGCATCCTACCCTTGATGAGTCAATTGACATGATTCGCCATCTTAAAACTGTTGAACTTATCACTAGAGGCTTGCCTAGAAACTTGATTGTATGTTTGCCCACTCATAAGTGTGCCTACACCGTATGGAAATTTCTTGAGGAACGTTTTCCAAACTATTCCTTGAAAAATCTAGATGAAATTCTCCATAAGTCTATTGCCTTGAGTAAGATGAATTCCAATGATCCTACGTTTGGTGATTGTCTATTTGAGCTTACAAACCTTATGCGTGCCAAAGGAGATGTTGGAATTATTAGTGATATTATTTCCGAAGCTATTAAAATTCATAAAGAAGATCATTGTCAAACTCACTCTAACGAATCACCCTCTCTAGGATTTGATCCACCACATGACGATGTTGAACATGGATACTATGACGAGGATGCTGATAGTGACTTTGATCTTGATGATGCAATGAGACACTTTGGTCTTATGGGAAATCTTCGGGGATATATGGCAGGAGGAAAGGAATGGGTTCTTGATAGTGGATGTACCGATCACATGACCAGAGATAAAGATATGTTTCGTGAGCTTGCTGAAAACGATGGTCCTCGAAAGTATGTCACTTTCGGTGACAACTCAAAGGGTAAGGTGGTTCGCCTCGGTAAAGTGTCCATATCACATGATAGCTCCATACAAAATTTCATGCTCGTTGAATCTCTTGGATACAATTTACTTTCAGTATATAGACTTGCTGATTTCGGTTTCAATGTCCTATTTACTGAAGTAGATTACCAAGTGTTTCGTAGAGATAATCATAAAATGGTCTTTACCGGTATACGCAGAGGTGATCTTTACATAGTTGATTTCACTAAAAAGGCTCAACCTAGAACTTTCTTCATCGCTAAATCCTCTAAAGGTTGGTTATGGCATAGACGATTAGGTCATGTTGGCATGCGAAACCTTGACAAGCTTATTAAACGAAATCATATCCTTGGCGTTAACGATGTCATATTTGATAAGGATAGACTTTGCAGCGCTTGTTAGGCAGGTAAACAGGTTAGAGGGAGGCATCCCGTGAAGAACATCATGACCACAAGGAGGCCACTCGAGCTACTTCACATGGATATTTGATAAGGAGGCCTACAAAAGTCTCGATGGAAATTCTTTTGGTCTAGTTATAGTTGATGATTTTTCAAGATTTACATGGGTGTTCTTTCTAGATGATAAATCACAGGTTCAAAAGATCTTCAAAAACTTCGCTAGGAAGGCCCAAAATCAATTTGAAGTGAAGATCAAGAAGGTTCGCAGCGACAATGGAATGGAGTTGAAGAATGCAAATGTGGATACCATTCTTGATGAAGAAGGTATTTCACATCAGTTCTCGTCTACGTACACACCTCAACAAAATGGAGTTGTTGAGAGGAAGAATCGGACGCTCATCGAAATGGCGAGAATGATGCTTGATGAGTACAAGACGCCGAAGCACTTTTGGGCGGAAGCGGTTGAGACAACTTGTCATGTAACAAATCGCTTGTATCTTCGCAAGCTACTCGGCAAGACGGCATACGAGCTCCTCGCCGGTAACAAACCCCAAGTTGGATACTTTCGAGTATTCGGCTCAAAGTGCTACATTCTTGATAAGCATCATCGTTCTAAATTTGCTCCTAAGTCTCATGAAGGTTTCCTACTTGGTTATGTCTCAAACTCTCACAAATACTGTGTCTACAACAATTTCACCTGAAAGGTTGAAGAAACGGTAGATGTGAAGTTTGATGAATCTATCGGCTCGCAAGTAGAGCAATTTCCAATTGATGTAGGAGACAAAGACCCCTCCAAAGCAATCCAAGACTTGTCTATTGGCAAGATTCGTCCAACAGAGGTGAAGGAGAGTGTGACGCCCCCGATTTAATCGTACACTAATCATACACGCAAATGTGTACGATCAAGATCAGGGACTCACGGGAAGATATCACAGCACAACTCTAAAACATAAATAAGTCATACAAGCATCATAATACAAGCCAGGGGCCTCGAGGGCTCGAATACAAGTGCTCGATCATAGACGAGTCAGCGGAAGCATCAATATCTGAGTACAGACATAAGTTAAACAAGTTTGCCTTAAGAAGGCTAGCACAAACTGGGATACAGATCGAAAGAGGCGCAGGTCTCCTGCCTGGGATCCTCCTAACTACTCCAGGTCGTCGTCAGCGGGCTGCACGTAGTAGTAGGCATCTCCGATGTAGTAGGAGTCGTCGCCGACGGTGGCGTCTGGCTCCAGGGCTCCAGCATCTGGTTGCGACAACCAGGAAGAAAGGAAAGGAGAAAAAAAAAGGGGGAGAAAGCAACCGTGAGTACTCATCCAAAGTACTCGCAAGCAAGGAACTACACTACATATGCATGGGTATATGTGTAAGGAGGCCATATCGGTGGACGGAACTGCAGAATGCCAGAATAAGAGGGGGATAGCTAATCCTGTCGAAGACTACGCTTCTGGCAGCCTCCGTCTTGCAGCATGTAGAAGAGAGTAGATTGAAGTCCTCCAAGTAGCATCTCCAAGTAGCATCTCCAAGCAGCATCTCCAGTAGCATCGCATAGCATAATCCTACCCGGCGATCCTCTCCTCGTCGCCCTGCGGAAAAGCGATCACCGGGTTGTCTGTGGAACTTGGAAGGGTGTGTTTTATTAAGTATCCGGTTCTAGTTGTCATAAGGTCAAGGTACAACTCCAAGTCGTCCTGTTACCGAAGATCACGGCTATTCGAATAGATTAACTTCCCTGCAGGGGTGCACCACATAGCCCAACACGCTCGATCCCATTTGGCCGGACACACTTTCCTGGGTCATGCCCGGCCGCGGAAGATCAACACGTCGCAGCCCCACCTAGGCAAAACAGAGAGGCCAGCACGCCGGTCTAAACCTAAGCGCACAGGGGTCTGGGCCCATCGCCCATAGCACACCTGCACGTTGCGAGGGCGGCCGAAAGCAGACCTAGCCTAGTGGCGTTCCAGTCCAATTCGGCGCGCGCCGCTCCGTCGCTGACGTCTGAAGTGCTTCGGCTGATACCACGACGTCGGGATACCCATAACTACTCCCACGTAGATGGTTAGTGCGTATAGGCTCGTAGCCAGACTCAGATCAAATACCAAGATCTCGTTAAGCGTGTTAAGTATCCGCGAACGCCGAACAGGGCCAGGCCCACCTGTCTCCTAGGTGGTCTCAACCTGCCCTGCCGCTCCGCCACAAAGTAGTAGTCGGGGGCCGTCGGGAACCCAGGCCCACCTCTACCGGGATGGAGCCACCTGTCCTTTCAGCCCCCTCGTCAGAATCACTTGCGGGTACTCAATGAGCTGACCCGACTTTAGTCACCATCAGTATAGTATGTATGTATGTATAGTATATACCCGTGATCACCTCCCAAGTGATCACGGCCCGATAGTATAGCAAGGCAGACTGACAAGAAGGTAGGGCCAATGATGGAACACTAGCATCCTATACTAAGCATTTAGGATTGCGGGTAAGGTATCAATGACTGTAGCAGCAATGACAGGCTATGCATCAGAATAGGATTAACGGAAAGCAGTAACATGCTACGCTACTCTAATGCAAGCAGTATAGAGAAGAGTAGGCGATATCTGGTGATCAAGGGGGGGG
>NC_041387.1:334116369-334123119 GCF_002162155.2 Triticum dicoccoides | reverse complement strand
GTGAAAGGGGGGAAGGTTTGGTAACGAATCTAGCTGGTCTTCTCATTCTGGCTTGCTCTTCTCGAAGAGATCGGTCCAATACATTGATGTCTTCATTTCTCCGCTTTAGGTCATCATGATGAAGTCGGCATCCTTTCTTCGGGATCTTCATCGTATTTACGAATAGGTAACGAGGCATATTGGCAACGATAGTATGTTATAAGGGTAATGATCTGGGATTAACCCATGAATGAGCATATGAGTACCTCTCGAGTTGAACAAATAAACACATCGAGAGTAAAGTTGGAAGGTACAATAAGAAGTTTCAGGCAGCCAGGCAATCGTTCAATGCCTAGTCAGAAGGTGAAAGTGGTTTTAAAGCCACGGAATAATTATTGTGTCTGATGCCAGAATTGAGCATTTGGAAGGTGACCCGTGAATTACATACGAAGTCAAGCGTGGGGAATAACTTTGGAAACCGGGGGTGTACAGGAGAGTTAGGTTTTGATCCTGTGGAACTGTGGGTTATGGGCCCACCATGTGGGTTAAAAGTTGGAAGGGTGGAGACGTCTTGCGTGATCATGCAAGCAAGGCAAGTCAGAGGCTAGCCTGTCGATTATGTCGACAACGACGACGGTACCAAGGGCGAGGGACGAAGAGAACCATTTTCCTGCTCGTTGAAACGAGGCGGACCAATAGGCAAGGTTCTCATCCATCGGTGGTTACCGGAATGTCATCAACAATAGTAACAAGGTCTTGCTGACCGAGTTGTACATCGAGGGGTTTGCACAAGTAGTGGATTATTACTGCTTATATCATATAGATCATAGAAAAGGTTTAAACAAACCAATGGAAGGAAAATATGATCATCAGATTGAACAGAACAATGGAAAGGAAAATATGTTTAAACACATATTTCGAGGGTATATCCTTCCCAAGGATAAGCAGAGCAAGATATCCATGACAGGATATAAAGTAGAAAACCATTTAGGTAAGGGGGGGAGGAATCTCATGATATTACTCATACAACGGTGTTAGGATAATTGATAATTAAAATATAGCATCGTGCTTCAAACGTGCCTGTTGAAAATCGGAGTACCATTGACATGCTTCGAGATAGCAGTGACATGGTCTTCAGGTGAAGATCAGACTTTGGAAACACGAAGGATCCATCAAGAATAACTTGTAGTATAAGTCTTACAATTTCCTCATGGATGAATGGATAACCTTGCTGAAAAGGAATCTATAATGATAGGTCCTCCAGCCGGGGGGGGGGTGCTAGGCATGACATCATGTTACCGGGTCATCAAAGGATCAACTTCATGACTCTTGGAAAATTGTCCCAACCATCATATCTGATGGAGATTCAGATATGAGGGGTGTCAGGATACCTCAGGCTCAGGATGCCTGAGAAGAAAGGTGCAACACAAATTGACGGGATGACACTGTAAGATTCTCGGGAAATGAACTAAGAAGTGATTTCCGTTAACAAGAGTTCATCATTAACCCAAGGAGAGGATGATGAGGTGGCTGATGGACTCAGCGATAATTCAACGAGGTATCCAAAAGATGGATCTCCACAATTATGTGGATAAGGGGATAACATCTGTCAGATTAAACAATATAATGGGATATGCTCGAGGAAAACATACATAATTAAACATTGGTTGAACGGTGCGCCCGAATATGGGTTGGGTCGCACGATCAATGTTAGAGTGGTGACTTGACGAACAAAAGAATTAGAATGAAACTCGACCATTACTTCAAAGCAATGGGGTTGCTAGAAGTTTTGAATTCACACCTCATAGTTCAATTGTCGGTAATCCGGTTAGAAACAACACGGGTACCAAGAAAGAATGGTGAGGGTGAGAAGTATCACCATACCAAGAAGTCTTAAGAGGTGGAGTAATCCTCACGACCTTCTTGACATAAAAGATGGTAATACTCCATGGTAAAGAAGAACAAATGCTAGGTAGCAAGGAACTCGAGGTATAACACAGAACACAAACAAGTTTTTGTTGGAGGGAACGCAATAAAGAGGTCGATGACAACACAAATCATCGAGGGCAAGGATGGTATTTCTCATCATTAATTCAATTGATATCCTGGAAGAGCATCAGAATGTAGATGGTGATCATGACACATTTGTCGAGAGATTCCACGAAGATGTAATCGATCCGCGATCACAACAAGTCAAAAGAATGATGAAGCAAGAGGTTATTGGAACCATAGGTACGACACAAACTCGAACTCAAGCTTGTTGTTTAAGGTGAAAGGGTATGACGAGGAAGATCGACGTAAGCTTAGCTATCGTCGCAAATTGGTGCTCCGAGAATAAGGGCCGGGTTGCACAGTTAAGATCATCACGACAATGATATAGCCAAACAGGCTAGGAATGGCGTGATCGGGTACAAACTCGTACTTATAGAAGCTTACTGAAGAGTGGTTGAACCGTAGAGCGGACTCGGTTCAGTTATCGATGTCTTTGAGTGTTCAATAACTCAGAGCCCATGAAAAATTGTAATCAGTGAGTAGGTAGTACTTGATGAAGAACTCATAGGAAGTTATGCAGTTCCAAGATAATCTCGAGATACCATGGGGTAATACTCGACGACAGATCAAGTAGAGGTTGTACCGGGGTATTGATCCACAGAAGACAAGTGCTTACACTTGCATCAAAAATGGTATTTAAAGGAGAACATGGTCGGAACCACGATTGTAAAAGGCCATATCCCAGATATAAGATGAACTTATATCAAGGGAATAATTAATGTTAAAAGAAGCTTCGATGAGAAGATGTACATCGGGTCCATGGGCATGAACACAAAGTTCAAGGTCGACTCCCACTTCTCCAATGCATAACCTTTCATCCACTTCTCGCGTTCGATTAAGTTGCAGTGTTGAAATTTTATCTGGCGAAGCACCAGAAGAGTATGACTCGTGAAAACTTTCGAGTTCTCACCCATTAAGGAGGGCATAGGTTCAACCCATCGGAGCATCTTATAATCATATACCAGAATCTTTAGAAGTAATTAACTCAAGCTCGAAGACAGAGCATGGTTAAGAAAGCAGAGGATACAATTTACCAAGGGCATTATGTATCCGAGGAAAGGCTCACAAGGTTATTGAATATGAAGGGCGTTGTCAGATAAAATCCAACAAAGGATCTGGTGGTCCACAAGGGATCTGACGTGAGCATCGGTACTCAACCAGAGGAAGAAGAATGCACGGGCATCATATTATAGAACATCGGAAGGATTCGATGCTTAGATAATAAAGGAATTTCGATCCCCAAAACAAAGGATCAGAAGCAATGCTCTGAGTAGGGATGGATAAGTTGAATATACCAGAGGCACAATTGACGACAAATAGTTTGGTCCAGAACCAATTCCAGTTAAAAGAATGGCAGCTCAGCCGGAAAAGTAAATTATAAGGATCAAAGAAGATTGCGTGCATTCGCAAACATATTGAGTCAACAGACTCAAAAATGATAATGACAAGGAATGTCAATAAGACTACGAGAGTTATGGGATTAACCATAATGCAAGCAAGCAAGAATTTCAAGAGCCAAAGGCTCCAAAGGATTTTCGGAAGATCGAATATTATTTTGAAGACTTTTGTGAAACACAAGAACAACTGGGGATGAGCGGATACTCGGCAAGCGCGAGTAATTATCCGTAGGGGTATTCATGCAGCAAGGAACTGCAGGGCAGTAAGCGTAAAGAATTCTCGGAATACCGAAGAGTATTTCAGGACATCTTGTAATAACAAGAGCAACTGGGGATGAATGTAAGAATAACAACTGCAAGTAGTTATCCATAAGGGTTTGCGGTGGAAGGGGGATTGCAAACGCGATGAACACAAGTTCTCGGGTTAACAGCGGAGAGTATCTTCAGGGTCTTCTGGTGCAGCAGACGATCATCAGTAACAAGGGGCTCTCCGGGTGAAAGTGATAACGAGATCCTATTGTTAGATTTAGTAAACTTCATTTAACCCGAAAAGAGGAGAGATCAGAGTCCCAGAGTAAAGGTCGAGGAGTAAAAGATCCTAGTACCACCCAATGGCGACGTGGGCCCGTAAGGCACACAGCCAAGTTAGTAAAAGTTTTGCAATGTCTAGACTCGACTTCGGCCAAGGAGTGTGGAAGGGGGATTCCTACAGGCAGTCGGCTCTGATACCAACTTGTGACGCCCCCGATTTAATCGTACACTAATCATACACGCAAATGTGTACGATCAAGATCAGGGACTCACGGGAAGATATCACAGCATAACTCTAAAACATAAATAAGTCATACAAGCATCATAATACAAGCCAGGGGCCTCGAGGGCTCGAATACAAGTGCTCGATCATAGACGAGTCAGCGGAAGCATCAATATCTAAGTACAGACATAAGTTAAACAAGTTTGCCTTAAGAAGGCTAGCACAAACTGGGATACAGATCGAAAGAGGCGCAGGTCTCCTGCCTGGGATCCTCCTAACTACTCCAGGTCGTCGTCAGCGGGCTGCACGTAGTAGTAGGCATCTCCGATGTAGTAGGAGTCATCGCCGACGGTGGCGTCTGGCTCCAGGGCTCCAGCATCTGGTTGCGACAACCAGGAAGAAAGGAAAGGAGAAAAAAAAAAGGGGGAGAAAGCAACCGTGAGTACTCATCCAAAGTACTCGCAAGCAAGGAACTACACTACATATGCATGGGTATATGTGTAAGGAGGCCATATCGGTGGACGGAACTGCAGAATGCCAGAATAAGAGGGGGATAGCTAATCCTGTCGAAGACTACGCTTCTGGCAGCCTCCGTCTTGCAGCATGTAGAAGAGAGTAGATTGAAGTCCTCCAAGTAGCATCTCCAAGTAGCATCTCCAAGCAGCATCTCCAGTAGCATCGCATAGCATAATCCTACCCGGCGATCCTCTCCTCGTCGCCCTGCGGAAAAGCGATCACCGGGTTGTCTGTGGAACTTGGAAGGGTGTGTTTTATTAAGTATCCGGTTCTAGTTGTCATAAGGTCAAGGTACAACTCCAAGTCGTCCTGTTACCGAAGATCACGGCTATTCGAATAGATTAACTTCCCTGCAGGGGTGCACCACATAGCCCAACACGCTCGATCCCATTTGGCCGGACACACTTTCCTGGGTCATGCCCGGCCGCGGAAGATCAACACGTCGCAGCCCCACCTAGGCAAAACAGAGAGGCCAGCACGCCGGTCTAAACCTAAGCGCACAGGGGTCTGGGCCCATCGCCCATAGCACACCTGCACGTTGCGAGGGCGGCCGAAAGCAGACCTAGCCTAGTGGCGTTCCAGTCCAATTCGGCGCGCGCCGCTCCGTCGCTGACGTCTGAAGTGCTTCGGCTGATACCACGACGTCGGGATACCCATAACTACTCCCGCGTAGATGGTTAGTGCGTATAGGCTCGTAGCCAGACTCAGATCAAATACCAAGATCTCGTTAAGCGTGTTAAGTATCCGCGAACGCCGAACAGGGCCAGGCCCACCTGTCTCCTAGGTGGTCTCAACCTGCCCTGCCGCTCCGCCACAAAGTAATAGTCGGGGGCCGTCGGGAACCCAGGCCCACCTCTACCGGGATGGAGCCACCTGTCCTTTCAGCCCCCTCGTCAGAATCACTTGCGGGTACTCAATGAGCTGACCCGACTTTAGTCACCATCAGTATAGTATGTATGTATGTATAGTATATACCCGTGATCACCTCCCAAGTGATCACGGCCCGATAGTATAGCAAGGCAGACTGACAAGAAGGTAGGGCCAATGATGGAACACTAGCATCCTATACTAAGCATTTAGGATTGCGGGTAAGGTATCAATGACTGTAGCAGCAATGACAGGCTATGCATCAGAATAGGATTAACGGAAAGCAGTAACATGCTACGCTACTCTAATGCAAGCAGTATAGAGAAGAGTAGGCGATATCTGGTGATCAAGGGGGGGGCTTGCCTGGTTGCTCTGGCAAGAGAGAGGAGTCGTCAACTCCGTAGTCGAACTGGTCAGCAGCAGCGTCGGTCTCGTAGTCTACCGGAGAGAAGAGGGGGAAGAAATAATGAATACAGAGCAAACAAAGCATCACAAAATATAACAAGGCAATACGCGGTGTTCGGTGTGCCCTAACGCGGTAGTAGGTGATACCGGTGAAGGGGGGAAAACATCCGGGAAAGTATTCCCGGTGTTTCGTGTTTTCGGGCAGAGGAGCCGGAGGGGGAAAGTTGCGGGTTCGATAGGTTAGAGGGGTGTGGCGGACGAACGGACTGCGTATCCGGAATCGTCTCGTCGTTCTGAGCAACTTTCGTGTTGAAAATATTTTAATCCGAGTTACGGATTAAAAGATATGATTTTCTAAAGATTATATTAATTTCTGGAATTTAATTAATTAATTATTTAATTTGAAAATGAATTTATGACGTCAGCATGATGTCATGCTGACGTCAGCAGTCAACAGGGTTGACTTGGTCAACCCTGACATGTGGGTCCCGTTCGTCATACCCTGTTAACTAATTATCTTAGTTAAGTTTAATTAATAGTAGTTAATTAGGTTAATTAGTCATTAGGTTTAATTTATCAGGATTAATTAAATTAATTATTTACTTAATTAATTAATCATTTTTATTTATTATTATATATTTTTTTTTAAGTCTTTTTTTTTTAAATGTTTTAGGGGACGACCCCACTTGTCATAGGCCCCTGGGGGCCTTAGCGGTTACGGGTGTGCGGGCGCGCGCCCGAGTGGGCGCAGCGGGCGTGGCCGACAGGGGCGCACCCGAC
>NC_041387.1:334107223-334115620 GCF_002162155.2 Triticum dicoccoides | reverse complement strand
TTTTTCTGTTTCCTTTTCTTCTTTTTTTTTTATTCTATTTCTTTTCAGTTTTCTTTTATTTTAGTTTTATAAAATTTAAAAGCGTCAACTAATTTGGTGTTATTAAATAGGTCACAGCCCCAAATATTCTGGCACCTTAAATAAAGTGTTTTGCATGTGCTTATTATTTTAAAATCATTTTAGATAATTGTTTTATCGTTGTTTTAGTTTATTTAGTGCATCTAATCATATTATAAAAATGTGGTTTCACCACCATAATTACTTAGGATTTATTGGTCAACCTTCGAACATTTTAGTTTTATTATTTGAAAACTTTTATTGTTTGCCTATTTTTGAATTTGAATTTGAATCGGTTTCGAACTAACTCGAGATTAGCAACTATAAACGAGGTGACGTGGCACCATTAGCAGAGGATCACTGTAGCTTAATTACCCGGGCGTCACAGAGAGTACCTCGTCTATCCAAGTGGAAGCTTCTACCTCACGACAAGGTGAACCAAGAGTTGATACGGAAGCATCCACAAGTGGTGTAAGTGCATCTAGTGCCCCTTAGTGATTTTGGTGTATTGAAGACTTATAGGTTAAGGGACTAATGCGTTTGTGAGTGTACACAGGTCTATAAGTCTATGAGGAGTTTGATATTTATAGACAAAGTCGACACCCTAAAAATGTATATCTTCGACTGAAGACTTTGGTATTTCTGAAGACTTTCATGAAGACTTTGAAAGTGAAGAAATTGGTGTATCCGTGAAGACTTGATATTCATGCAAGGAATATGAAGCTTGAAGACGTTCGTTTTCATAGTATTGTTTTTCTCTTTCTTGAGTCATAGGAAACACCGTACTGTTAAAGGGGTCGAGGAAATACTAAGGAAAAATTTCCAAGTGATGCTCAACTCAAAATCCTACACCTACGAAACCCTTCGAGTGAAGCCTTTGGAAATCTCATACAGTTCAGTCATTTCTTCAGTGACAGAGACGAAGTTCTTCTGGTCGTTGAGGAATTTGTTCTGACTGAGGAGTTAGGAATTCGCCAGTGCGGATTGCCTACACAGTGAGGAACATGATAGCCCTGAGGAATTTGAGAGTCAAATTTCCGACCGTTGCTGTGCTGCGCGCCAGCTGTACCAAAATATCTTATCCACCTAACGGTCATATCAGACAAGGGCATTTATGTCTTATCATGTCGGGCTGCTCCCTAGGCTATAAATAGCCGCCCACTACAACCACTAGTTGGTTGGCTGCTCCGAGAGAAACTGACACTTGTCATTTGAGAGCAACCCATCCTCCGAGGACTTTGAGCGAAAATCATCGAGTGAGGAAAATCCCAAACCCAAACACCTACAAACCCCAAAGTGATTGAGCATCACTGAAGAAATTGATCCTGCGTGGATCCAACGCTTGTTACCTTTGAAGACTGTGCTTCTTCCAAACGGTTAGGCGTCATGGTCTAGAGCATCCAAGAGGAATTGTGGATTGCCGAGTGACCGAGTCTGTGAAGGTTTGGAAGTCGCATGAAGACTTACCACGAGTGATTGGACGAGATCTGTGTGATCTTAGTTCAAGGAGAATACGGTGAGGACTTGGTGTCCTGAGCTGCATGCTCAGCGACTGGGTGTCCGGGACTGCGTGTCCTCGAGTTTAAATACTCAGCCGCTCCAACCAGACGTACAACTGAGACAGCAGTTGGAACTGGTCGAACAAATCATTGTCTTCACCAACCTTACTGGTTCTATTTCCCCAACTCTTTCATTTCCTCATTACTGTGTTGAGTAATTGTTCATATCTGTGTTTGAAGACTTTGACTGAAGACTTTCTCAATTTCCTCACTTCAATTTCTTCAGTCTGTTTGTCTTCATCTTGTTATATCCTGTGTTTACGCTTTCTGTACTCTGTGCTTGTCTTCATTTCATCATGATGACTAAGTCTGTATCCTGTTATGCTTACTTCTGAGTACTTATTCCGCTGCTAGTAGTTCTTCGCTAAGGAATTTCCTCACCGGCAAACTCCTTAGTGAAGAATTCATAAAAATCACCTATTCACCCCCCTCTAGTCGATATAACGCACTTTCAATTGGTATCAGAGAAAGGTACTCCCTTGTTCTGTGTGATTTTGGTTTAACCACCTGGAGTTCTAGTTATGTCGACCGCAGGTATGATCAAGGTCTCCACTGGGTGTCCTACCTTCGATGGCACGAACTACCCCTACTGGAAGAATAAGATGTGAATGCATCTTGAAGCAATTGATAACGATCTCTGGTATGTTGTGGAAAATGGTGTTCCCTCAGTCACACCTTCTCTGAATGCTGCCGATGTGAAGAGATTCAAGCAACTCGATTCTCAAGCGAAGAATATCATATATGGCCATCTGAGTAAAGGACAGCATGGTAGAGTGAGTGCTTTGGAAACTGCTAAGCTTATCTGGGATAGGCTCTCCAAAGTAAACGAAGGAGTCTCAACTCAAAGTGATTCTCGTGTTGACGTTCTTTGCAATCTCTTCAACCGCTTCAAAAGACTCGACAATGAAAATGTTCAGCAAACCTTCGATCGCCTCACTGACATCTCAAATGAGCTTCAAGCACTTGGCACCACTGACATCACCGATCATGAGGTGGTGAAGAAATTGCTGAGATTGCTAGATTCCTCATTTGATACTCTGGCACTGATGATTCAAGAGCGAGCTGATTACAAGTCACTAGATCCCGCTGATATCCTCGAGAGGCTAAATACTCATGAGTTCCAGCTTGCTGAAAACAGAGATCTCTATGGTTCAAGCTATGGCAAACCGCGTGCCCTGAAGGCCAAGGTTGTGTCTGAATCTGAATGTGAAGGCTCTGGTAGTAGCCTTGGTGATCCTGAAGAATTGAGCCAGGAGCTAGCACTGCTCGTGAAGAAGTTCCATAAGTTCTCAAGACGTGGTCGCTTTGGAAAATCCTCAAGAAGCAGTGATTCCTCATCAAGTGACTATAAAAGAAGACTCTGCCACAAATGCAAGAAACCTGGTCACTATATTCAGGATTGTCCTCAATGGGAAAAGGAATTAAAGAAGAAGAAATACAAGGATTACAGTTCTGATGACGCTAAGAAGAAGAAGAAATCTTCAAAATTTTCATCATCAAAATCCTCGAAGTCTTCATCTCACAAGAAGAGTAGCTCCAAGAAGGCTCGGGCATTCATTGGCAAGGAAATGGACTCTGAAGATGAACCTGAGGAACATGAAGAAGAGGAGGCATCTGAGGAGTCAGAGTCTGGTGTGGCGAGTCTGGCCCTCGCTGCTGCTTTCGTCAGCAAGTCTATCTTCAACTCTGAAGAAATTTACCACACCAACAAGGCTGACGAAGACAATGATGACTATGCTCCCACCTATTGCTTCATGGCAAAAGGTGCCAAGGTAACAAAATACCCCTCCTCTAAATCTAGTGAGGATGAATCTGATGAAAATCTTAAGCCCAGTTACTCTAAACTTGCTAAGATTGTTGTGAAACAACAAAAGGCTATTGAAAAACTTCAAAACATGCTAGACAAAAGTGATGATATGTTGGGTGAAGAAATTGACCGCACTAAAGACTTAACTGAAAATCTTCAGAGACTTCAGTCTAAGTTTGACAATCTTCAAAGTCATCATAACACTCTCTTATCTGATCACGAGAAGCTTTCGTATGAATTTTTTCAAAGAAAGCAAGATCTCGAGAAGCTAAGAGTGAGTTATGAAGATCTTCTGAAGGATCACGATTCATTACTTGCTCAACAAATCAACGCTACTCAAGAAGAATTTGTTCCTCCATGCTTAAAGTGCATTGAACGTGAATCTGCTAATTCTTCACCTGAATGTTCAAATGCTTCAACTATTACAAATTCTTCACCTGCCTCTGCTATCACTAATTCCTCATCTGAGGACATTGCTAGTACTACTAACGATGTAGGGCTGAAGGAATTGTACACGACAGACATGTACAAAAGCCTCAAAGGGCATCAGATTCTTTGTGATGTGCTCAAACAGAAGATCCTCAACAGAAACCCTAGGAAAGAGGGTATTGCCTTTGAGAGGAAACTCAATGCTGACGGAACATATTGGAAGCCTGAGCAGTACCCCAAAACCTCATGGGTTGCTGCAAAGGGACCTCCAGTTGATCCATCTAACTTATCTGGCTTTACATGTGAATCTTCTCATTCTTCTGATGAGTCATTTGACTCCAATTATAAACTGTTCAAAAATCAGAATGGTGAAGTATTTGCTAGATATGTTGGAACTAACTGCAGGAACGGTTCCCCTATGAAGAAAATCTGGGTTTCCAAAAGTTATGTTGAAAGTCTTCAGGTGAATCTTCTCATGACACCACCTGTGAAGAACAAGAACCCCAGATCAAATTCTTCATATGGACCTAATTCTTCACATGGATCAAATTCCTCAAATGGATCAAAGTCCTCATATGATCATCATCGTGCTAACAACTCTGTTTCGCAAGATAGAGCTTAGGGCTATGAATATGCGCATTATTCTTCAAATCATTATGTTTTCATAAGTCCTCGAAGAATTTCTCTGCTTATTCATATGCTTACCCTAACCCCTCTTATGTGAAACGAAATGGATTGGCCTCTATGCCACCTTTCTCATATGATGCTCGCAGAGTGATGAACTCTTTGCCACCCCTTTAGATGTGGGTGGTGAAGAAAAATAACTAATCTTTTATGCAGGGTCAGGTCTCCAGATGTGCCTTAACGTGTGAAGAATTCGCTGGAGGCCTGACAAAATGCCTGAAAGGACGCAGGCGAATCATGATGAAATGAACTTTCATTTCACATGTCCTCATACTGAAATATCTGTTTTACTGTTTGATGAAATTCATCTGATGAACTTGATATCATATTCTTCACTGATGAAGTATATGAGATCGTAAGTTGCACTAATTCATCTGCAGGATGATCAGCCCAAAGTCAACGAGTGGGTTCTCGATAGTGGATGTACAAATCACATGACCGGTGACAAGAACCTATTGATGGATGCTCCCTTAACACCTTCGCATCTGGAGCACATCATCTTCGCTGACAAAGGCAAATGTCAGGTATTGGGTCTAGGTAAGGTTGCGATCTCAAAGGATCGACACATGGACAAAGTCATGCTTGTCGAGTCCTTAGGATACAACCTCATGTCTGTCTCAATGCTTTGTGATCTCGATATGGTTGTTGTCTTTGGAAGATATCGATGTGTTGTGATCATGGAAGCTGACTATTCCAAAGTCTTCGAAGGCTTTAGGAGAGGAGATCTGTATATTGTTGATTTCTCTACAGGACCACAACCAGCAATGTGCTTACTTGCAAAAGCTTCAGAAGGCTGGCTATGGCATCGACGACTTGTTCATGCTGGCATGAGGAATCTGAACACGCTTGCGAAGAAGAAGCATGTCATTGGCATTGAGAATGTCAAATTCCTCAAGGATCACTTATGTGGAGCCTATGAAGCTGGAAAGATGACGAAGGTCAAGCATCCAGCTAAGCCTATCATGACCACTACTCGTCCATTCGAATTACTTCACATGGATCTCTTTGGTCCTAATCATTATTCTGCTGTTTCGAATGATGCATCTCTATATGGCTTTGTCATTGTTGATGACTATTCTCGTTACACATGGGTACACATTGTCACTTACAAACATGAAGTGCAGGAAATCTTCACACGATTTTCCTCGAGGGCTTCAACTAACTTTGGTGTGAAGATCAAGCGCATCAGAACTGACAATGGGACCGAGTTCAAGAATTCCGGTCTTGATGGCTATCTTGATGAACTTGGTATTACTCATGAGTTATCTGCTCCTTATACTCCTCAGCAGAATGGCATCGTGGAGCGCAGGAACAGAACCCTCGCTGAAATGGCTCGCACTATGCTTGATGAATACAAAACGCCTCGTCGTTTTTGGATTGATGCAATTGATACTGCGTGCCACATCATCAATCGGGTATATCTTCAAAAATTCTTCAAGAAGACTGCCTATGAACTCCTCACTGACAAGAAACCCAATGTGAGTTACTTCAAAGTCTTCGGTGCTAAATGTTGGATTAGAGATCCTCATCACAATGCTAAATTTGCACCGAAAGCACATGAAGGTTTTATGCTTGGTTACGGAAAGGACTCGCACACCTACAGAGTCTTCAACAACGTTCTTCACAAGGTTGTTGAAACTGTAGATGTGCGGTTCAATGAAACTAATGGCTCGCAAAGAGAGCAGCTACCTTCTGTGATAGATGAACCAGAACCTGAGGATTCTATCAAGTTCAAGGCTACTGAGGATGTTATTCCTACCGAAGAATCTGTTGAAGAATTCATTCCAGAACATGAAGAAAATCGAGCTGGTGCACCTGATGAAAACACTAAAGAAAATGGTGCTGAAGAAAATGCTGATCAAATTCCTCAACGACAACCAGCTCATCCTCGCATTCCAAAAGAAGTGCAAGTTGAAAAGATCATCGATGACATTCAAGCGCCAGGTCCTCTCACATGCTCAAAAGCTTCACATTTATCTAAATTTTGTGGGCACTATGCTTTTGTCTCTATCACAGAGCCCACTAAGGTAGATGAAGCATTTTTGGAGCCTGAGTGGATTCAGGCCATGCAAGAAGAATTACATCAGTTCGAGCTCAACAATGTCTGGGAACTGGTCAAACATCCAGATCCTCGCAAGCATAATATCATCGACACAAAGTGGATCTACCGCAACAAGCAAGATGAAAATGGCCTTGTGGTGAGGAATAAGGCACGACTTGTAGCTCAAGGCTACACACAGGTTGAAGGAATTGATTTCGATGAAACTTTTGCACCTGTTGCTAGACTTGAGGCTATTCGCATATTACTTGCTTATGCTAACCATCATAATATTATCTTACAACAAATGGATGTGAAAAGTGCATTCCTCAATGGTAAGCTTGAGGAAGAAGTATATGTTGCTCAACCCCCAGGTTTTGAAGATCCAATGAATCCTGACAAAGTCTTCAGACTTAACAAGGCCCTGTATGGCCTCAAGCAGGCCCCTCGGGCATGGTATGACACTTTGAAGGAATTCTTCATGAAGAATGGCTTCACACCCGGTTCTCTCGACCCTACTCTCTTTACTAAATCTTATGATGGTGAACTATTTGTGTGCCAAATATACGTTGATGATATTATCTTTGGCTGTACTGACCAACGTTATAGTGATGAATTTGCCTATATGATGAGTGAAGAATATCAAATGTCTATGATGGGAGAGTTGAAATTCTTTTTAGGTCTTCAAATTCGTCAACAGCACAATGGTATATTCATATCTCAGGAGAAATACCTCAATGAAGTTCTGAGGAAATTCGGCATGCAAGACTGCAAAGGCATCAAAATTCCTATGCCCACAAATGGCCATCTATGCACTGATGAAAATGGTATTGACTTTGATCACAAGGTATACCGCTCCATGATTGGCTCTTTATTGTACTTATGTGCATCTAGGCCAGATATAATGCTTAGTGTTTGCATGTGTGCCCGAGTTCAAGCTACACCGAAGGAATCACACCATAAGGTTGTGAAGCATATTCTTTGATATCTTGCTCACACACCAACACTAGGATTATGGTACCCCAAGGGCTCTTCTTTTGATCTCATTGGATATTCTGACTCTGACTATGCTGGTGATCGTGTGGACCGTCTGGTACTTGTCATTTCCTCGGACGATCCTTGGTCTGCTGGTCCTCGAAGAAATAGAACTGTGTATCACTGTCTACTGCAGAGGCTGAGTACATTGCTGATGGTTCTTGTTGTGCTCAACTGCTATGGATGAAGCAAACCCTCAAGGACTACGGCATCAACGTGAAGAATGTGCCTCTCCTCTGTGACAATGAGAGTGCCATCAAGATTGCTCACAACCCAGTTCAGCACTTGAAGACAAAGCACATACAGATTTGTCATCATTTTCTTCGTGATCATGTGTTGAAGGGCGACATCTCCATCGAACACGTGAAGACTGAAGAACAGCTAGCAGATATCTTCACAAAGCCCTTGGATGAGAAGAGATTTAGCAAGTTGCGGTGTGAGCTAAATATCTTAGAATCTTCGAATGTTCTTTGAAAAAGGACACACATCCTCACACTTATGCAAAATTGATGACTTAGATGTGCAACACATGAAGAAACGTTTTTCTTCAATAAATGAAGAATAACACTCTAAGTGTGAAGAAATTAATGAAGAATTTGATTCTCAGAACCCTACGGCAATTGTACACGGTGTCTGAAATCATCATTCTTATACGGTGGGTCATGCCACCACCAAAGTTGAAAATCTTCATTTTTGAAATTCCTCAGTTTTTGAAATTCTTCTGTTTTTCAAATTCTTCAACTTTGCAAAATCTTCAATCTTTCCATCGTTTTTCTTCAATTGACTAT
>NC_041387.1:334094495-334106725 GCF_002162155.2 Triticum dicoccoides | reverse complement strand
TATATACGAGTTTATGTCCTCTACATCATTCACTTATGGCTATTTCTTCAAGTTGCATTTTTCTGCTTAGTGAATGTGATCGGGCCCTCCCCCCTCTATGCTATACTCAACCCAATCTATTCACAATTCTTCATGTGCGTTCTATTTGAAACTCATTCAAAATCTTCACTATGTCTTTGACAGCTGAAGAATTTGCAAACGGAACTTTAAAACTAATCTTATCCAAAATTTTTGGTTTTACTGCTCAATCTGTTCCGGATCCCACGAAAGACTTATCTACTCACCCATGATCTAACACGATCTCCACTCCTCAGTACATGGGTGACACATGTCAAGCGAAGGAGAAGGGTCAGGGGCAGGTTCGTCCAAAATCTTCGGGCGAACCATTTTTCACTGCGTCTATAAATACCCCCTCATCCCTTCCTCACTTCCTTTACTCCGCTTGACCGCTCTCTCTCTCGCTCGAGCTCCTCAAACCCTAGCGCCGCCGCTACTCCATCGTCGCCGGTGAGGAAGAGCTTCACTGCCTCGACCTCGTCTCCGTCGTACTCGCGCCGACCGCGGAAATCTTCACTCCACCGCTGCCGTAGCTGTCTTCCTCCGCCAAGTTAGGGCGTGGAAGATCTACACCGACGAACTTCACTGTTCTGCTTCTCAGTTCGTCGTGTTCTTCACACAGGGTAATTAACAGTTACATTTACTACCCCTTTTGATTCGAAATTTCACAACAAAATCTTCAAAGGTGTTTTATTCTTCAAATCCTCACACACAAAAACACCTCACTAGTCATCTGTTCTTGATTCGTTTCTCTAAGCATCGTTTTTCTTCAAGATTCCTCAATTGTGTGGATCTTCGATCTATACAACTCTGGAACCTAAGACAAAGAACGCTTGGTGAAATTCTTCAAGGCTCATCTAGTTAAATTCCTCAAACTTGTTCTTTCTGAAAAACCTTCTCAGAACGCATATGACCTTCCAAATTCCATGCAACTATACTCTGTTCACAGGTACTCATGTCAGCTGCTGAATCACTAGGTTCTCATCAACTTAACTCATTTGCAGCGTTCCTCGAAGAAAAGTTGCACACTTCTTCAGAAAATTCAATTGTTCAAATTCCTAATCTGAAAAATATGGCTGATGGTAAGAGGCCGCAGAAAGGAGGAAAGAAGCCAGAGGTCATGACTGCTTTTGAAATCCCTAAGGACCTCTATGCTGATTATTGCACACCTGATGAGGCTAAGTATGGAAAAGAAACCAAAACTCAGCGCAAGGTGCGCATACAGAAGATTGAACGAAGATGGGCAAGAGAATGGAGGGAGTACAGATATGTGACTCCAAAGTATAGGAAGAAATTCGCACTTAATCCTCCATGTCCAAGAGCTCCATTGGCACCTGGCCAAAGAGCTGACCCCACCAGCATCAAGCATGGTGAGGATTTTCCTGAAGAATGGGCCAAGCATGCGAGACAAGCTAAAGAGGCAGTGAGGAAATTCAATGAAGACTCCGCTGCTGCTACTGCCACCAAGGTCTCTGTCAAGCCAAAGAAATCAATGGCAAAGAAGCCTGCTCACAAGCCAAGTGCTTCACCAACTATGCCCTCACGGCCAAGTTCCTCAGCAATGCCCTCATGGCCAGAATCTTCAAAGCCCTCATGGCCCGTACCAACCACTGCTCCTCCTCCAAAGTCCTCAGTTGCTCCAGCAAAGTCCTCAACACCTATACATCTGGCTACATGCCAAAGGACAACATGCATCTCTATTGCCTCTGGTGCCTCAGCAAGTTCCTCAGCTGCACCAAAATCTTCATCAGGCCCCACTCTGTTGAAGACTAAGGCAACGTCTGGTCGAGGTACTCGGCCTAGTCCGAAGACGAAACAGGTTGCTTTCCACGTGCCATCTGACGATGAAGTGATGATGATGAACTTGCAGAAATCATCAGAGACCGACAAGAAAGGGCCGCTAGAGCCAAAGGCAAAAATGTGCCACTGCTTTTGGATCCAAGGGCGATCCTTGATTACATTGATCTCTGGCACAACGATCCAAATACTCCTATGCCTGATTTCAAGTTGACTCCTGGTCAAAGTCACATGCTGACCCATTTCATCACTGAAGAGAAATGGAAATTTGAGAAGGCCAGGAAAATCAAGAAGACTCGGTTCAGAAAAGAGAAGTTCCTGAAGAATAACGTTGTCAATATGACACCTGATGAACTCCTCAAGATCCAAGCTGAAATCAAAACCCTCAGCAATGACTTCAATGCTTACTATGCTGATTGGCAAGGAGCCAAAGTCAGGTTTGTGAAACTGACTGAGAAATTCATAAATGTTGCAGCCCCATCGCAACAAGAAATTCCTCATGCTGAAGCATCTGCTCAGCCAACTGAAGAACATGCTAGCACCGCTGATGACATTCAGGCTGCTGAAGAAAATGCTAGTTCCAGGGCTGATGACTCCATTCCAGCCGCTGAAGAAATTGTCAGGGCATCCACTAGCAGTGCGCCTGAAGAAATTGAAAATATCAGGGCAACTGCATCAGTTGCGCCTGAGGAAATTCAACCAGATTCCTTAGCTCCTCCTACGCCTACACCAACTCCTATTCTTCCATCTGCATCAGATGTGAGGAAGACCAAGGCTGCAGAGCGAGCTGCAGTGAAGAAAAGGAAAGCATCCAGTGCTTCAGAATCTTCAGCTCCAAAGAAGATGAAGCCTCTAACAAGTTCTATTGAGAATCTAATTGATGTTGTTCCAATTTCCACCATGTCATCAAAGGACCTTGTTCCTTTTGGTGAGGAATATGTGATCCCAAGCGGATCTAATGAAGAACCTCAATCTGCTGCTTCATCAGAGCAGGTTGATGAAGAAATTGAAGTGGTTGCGATCCCTTCAACACCTGTTGCTTCCTCGCCAATGCCTCAGTTCACAGTTGAAGAGGCTAGCGTTGAATAAATTGAAGATGAAGACGTGGACATTGGCTGCCACAACACCAGTGATGAATGATGACTTTTAGGAACGTCAGCACCCCAATAATCCACTCTTCACCCCACTTCAACAAATACCCCAGTCCCCCGCACCAACTGTTCAAATGGGCTCTGAAGAAACTCATCCCACCTCGTCTATGCAAGAAGACATTCCAGTCGCTAGTGCTGAAGAAGCTTCTGTTGTTGAACCCTTGAACATGCAGCCTGCTACTGAAGAGGAACCAGAAATTCCTCAGCCTGAAGAACCTGAGATTGCGATTCCAGAGGTTGTGATGCAACTCACTGACACTCCAGTGCCCAAGCCAACGGATCCATTCTCAAAGAAGCAAAAGTTCAAGGCTGAAGATTTCTTCAGCGAGCATGTGTTCTTCACTAACTATAACCCCTATGACTCTGCTCGCATAAGGAAGAGGCATTTCTGGACTGCTAGTCAAGGAAATTTCTATTCCTCAGTGCTGTTCAACAAAGACAAAGTCTTTGATCATGAACACATTCCTCATGTAGACATGGAGTCTCTGTCGTGCTTTGAGCCAGTCCTCAGTGTTCTTCACGATGCTGGACTGTTAAATTTCTGCACTGACATCTATGACTGGAATGAAGAACTCATTCTTCAGTTCTATGCAACGCTGTGCATCACAGGGAACTCTGAAGATGTGAATTCATGGGTGTTGGACTGGATGTCAGAAAATACTCACTACAAGGCACCAGCAACTGAATTGCTTCATGCCCTCCCACTCAGTCCTCCCCTTGACGGTGCTCATTGTGTCTACAGTGAACCTGAACTTTCAAATCATTTCATGCAAGTGCTGATGAAGCCATTGAAGCCAGGGCAGGCTCCTCGAACCAAATTCCTCGTCAAGGAGTTACTATATGTGCCTGGACTGTCTATCGCATTCTATCGAAGACAATGAGTCCTATCAAAGGCCACAACTCAAATGATGAAGAGGTCGTTGGCATCATGAAGAACATGCTTTTCAATATCATTCATGGCGTTCCCTAAACTTCCATGATTTCTTCATGAGGACTCTGGCGAATATTGCTATGTCACCATTTGAGCTGAAGCCTTATGCACCATGGATTATGAGATTCATCAGGGCGAGGGCTTCACTAAATTACAAAGCTGACACTTTGAACCATGGCAGCTACTTGCCTGCGATTGAAGTCCTCAGACGGTCATATTCCTCAGCTGATGACAAAGGCAAGGCAACTGCTATGATAGATGAAGGCATTCGTCCATTGGATGGTCAATTTCGCAAGGCTGCATCCTACTCCACCAATGATGACTCTGCCACACATGACTCTGACGCCAAGCAAAATCCTCAAGCCACAGGTCCCAGGGTGATGACTGATCGTGAGTTACTCCTCAGTCTTCATCAGAAGGTTGATCTCAATCATAAATGGGTCAAGCGTCAGTTTGGTTCAATTCTTCACAACATGACCTCAACACACAATGTAGTGAAGAAAAACCAATACTACCTCCATGAAACCTTCAACCGTACCTGGGCTGTTCTCTCTCATGTCTACAACGCTGCAGATCTGAAGAATATGGGACTCAAGGAAGAATTTGACTAGTCTGCACCTCCACCGAAGAAATTCAAGAAGGTCAAAGTTCCTACCTTGGTGGCCAGCTCCTATTCTTCATCACGCGAGACTGATGAAAATGAAGACTTGGACGACACTGCGGCAGGCCCTACTACAACAACCGACCCCAACAACGCTGGTGCTCCTCCATCAACTTGATCATTCTTCAGGGGCATTAGTCCTCAGTTTCGATCCTTTTGGTCATTCGATGACAAAGGGGGATAAATTTGAGTTAGTCTTCAAGCGGATCTAAATTTGAGTTAGTCTTCAAGCGGGTCTGTTATATGGGCGTCTGTTTTTTGCTAAGTTACAACTCTCGTTCTTCTGAAACTTTATTGGATCGAGTTGTAATCTTAAACCCGATAGTGCCCTGATACTTTTGATGCACTGTGCTTTGATACTCCCGATATGTCATTCTGCATGCTTGTTCCTCATTAATATTATTGCACACATGCTGAATTTCATCAGGCACCATATTTCATCATGCATTTCAAATTCTTCATATTATATGTCAAATGCGTGTATAAATTACAAGATATAGGGGGAGATCTCCATGATTCAACTCTTCAAGTGTGCATTGCTTCAAAAGCAAATTCCTCACTATGCACATCTTCAGGGGGTTTTCTTCTATATCTTGCAATCAAATTCCTCAATATCAGTACTTACACTTCATATGTTTATCCCCGTTGAAAACTTAACCTATATTGTCATCAATCACCAAAAAGGGGGAGATTGTAAGTGCATCTAGTGCCCCTTAGTGATTTTGGTGTATTGAAGACTTATAGGTTAAGGGACTAATGCGTTTGTGAGTGTACACAGGTCTATAAGTCTATGAGGAGTTTGATATTTATAGACAAAGTCGACCCCCAAAAATGTATATCTTCGACTGAAGACTTTGGTATTTCTGAAGACTTTCATGAAGACTTTGAAAGTGAAGAAATTGGTGTATCCGTGAAGACTTGATATTCATGCGAGGAATATGAAGCTTGAAGACGTTCGTTTTCATAGTTTTGTTTTTCTCTTTCTTGAGTCATAGGAAACACCGTACTGTTAAAGGGGGTCGACAAAATACTACGGAAAAATTTCCAAGTGATGCTCAACTCAAAATCCTACACCTACAAAACCCTTCGAGTGAAGCCTTTGGAAATCTCATACAGTTTAGTCATTTCTTCAGTGACAGAGACGAAGTTCTTCTGGACGCTGAGGAATTTGTTCTGACTAAGGAGTTAGGAATTCGCCAGTCTGGATTGCCTACACGGTGAGGAACATGATAGCCCTGAGGAATTTGAGAGTCAAATTTCCGACCATTGCTGTGCTGCGCGGCAGCTGTCCCAAAATATCTTATCCACCTAACGGTCATATCATACAAGGGCATTTATGTCTTATCATGTCGGGCTACTCCCTAGGCTATAAATAGCCGCCCCCTACAACCACTAGTTGGTTGGCTGCTCCGAGAGAAACTGACACTTGTCATTTGAGAGCAACCCATCCTCCGAGGACTTTGAGCGAAAATCATCGAGTGAGGAAAAACCCAAACGCAAACACCTACAAACCCCAAAGTGATTGAGCATCACTGAAGAAATTGATCCTGCGTGGATCCAACGCTTGTTAGCTTTGAAGTATGTGCTTCTTCCAGACGGTTAGGCGTCATGGTCTAGAGCATCCAAGAGGAATTGTGGATTGCCGAGTGACCGAGTCTATGAAGGTTTGGAAGTCGCCTAAAGACTTACCACGAGTGATTGGACGAGATCTGTGTGATCTTACTTCAAGGAGAATACGGTGAGGACTTGGTGTCCTGAGCTGCGTGCTCAGCGACTGGGAGTCCGGGACTGCGTGTCCTTGAGTTTAAATACTCAGCCGCTCCAACCAGACGTACAACTAAGACAGCAGTTGGAACTGGTCGAACAAATCATTGTCTTCACCAGCCTTACTGGTTCTATTTCCTCAACTCTTTCATTTGCTCATTACTGTGTTGAGTAATTATTCATATCTGTGTTTGAAGACTTTGACTGAAGATTTTCTCAATTTCCTCAGCTCAATTTGTTCAGTTTGTTTGTCTTCATCTTGTGATATCCTTTGTTTACGCTTTCTGTACTTTGTGCTTGTCTTCATTTTATCATGATGACTAAGTCTGTATCCTGTTATGCTTACTTCTGAGTACTTACTCCGCTGCTAGTAGTTCTTCGCTAAGGAATTTCCTCACTGACAAATTCCTCAGTGAAGAATTCATAAAAATCGCCTATTCACTCCCCCTCTAGTCGATATAACGCACTTTCAAGTGGTACACACCAAGATGAAGAAAACGAGGAAGTGCACCAAGATGAACGTCAACAACCTCCTTCTCCACCACGACAAGAGAACGACAACACCAACAATGAAGAAGGCCAAGAAGAAGAACAAGATGAAGAAGATGTTCAACCAAGACCCAAGCAAAAGCTTTCACGAGTTCGAGCAAGAATTGCTAAAGATCATCCCGTCGAGAAAATCTACAATGATATCCAAACCGGGAGAATCACTCGCTCTAAAACTCGTTTAGCTAACTTTTGTGAACACTATTCATTCATCTCTAGCATTGAACCTATGAAGGTTGAAGAAGCTTTGGAAGATCCAGATTGGATAAACTCTATGCATGAAGAGCTACACAACTTTGAGAGAAATGAAGTTTGGACATTAGTTGAACAGCCCGACAACAACCACAACATCATCGGTACCAAATGGGTGTTTCGCAACAAGCAAGATGAAGATGGACAAGTAGTTCGCAACAAAGCACATCTCATTGCCCAAGGCTACACACAAGTTGAAGGTATGGACTATGGTGAGACTTATGCTCCCGTTGCTAGACTTGAGTCCATTCGCATCTTACTTGCCTATGCTAATCACCATGATATCACCTTGTACCAAATGGACATTAAAAGTGCTTTTTCTAAATGGTGAAATAGAGGAAGAAGTTTATGTTAAGCAACCTCTCGGCTTCGTTAATCCTAAGAAACCTGATCATGTTTACAAACTTCACAAAGCTTTTTATGGTATTAAACAAGCTCCTAGAGCGTGGTACAAATGCTTGACCAAGTTCCTTATTGAAAAAGGGTTTGAAAGTGGAAAAAAAATATTCTACTCTTTTTACTAAAAGGGTCAATGGATAAATATTTGTATGCCAAATTTATGTCGATGATATTATATTTGGATCAACTAACCCTCATTTTAGTGAAAAGTTTGGAAAGCTAATGTCGGAGAAGTTTGAGATGTTTATGATGAGTGAACTCAAATTCTTTCTTGGTTTGCAAATCAAGCAAACTAAGGAAGGTACCTTTGTCTCTCAAACGAAGTACACCAAGGACTTATTCAAGAAGTTCAATATGCAAGAATGCAAAGGTATGACTACACCCATGCCTACTAGTGGACATCTTGATTTGACCAAAGATGGTGAAGCGGTCGATCAAAAGGTTTATTGCTCTATGATTGGTTCATTGTTATATCTATGTGCTTCAGTTCCCGATATTATGCTAAGTGTGTGCATGTGTACATGATATCAAGCTGCTCCTAAAGAATGTCATCTTAAGGCCGTGAAAAGGATAGTGAGATACTTAATCCATACACCAAACTTTGGCATTTGGTATCCAAAGAGGGCCTCTTTCGATCTTGTTGGCTACTCCGACTCGGACTATGCCGGTGACAAGGTTGATAGAAAGTCCACTTCGGGTACTTGTCAATTTCTTGGTAGATCTCTTGTATCTTGGTCTTCCAAGAAACAAAACTCGGTATCCTTGTCCACCGCCAAAGCGGAATACATTGCCGCTGGTTCATGTTGTGCTCAATTGCTTTGGATGACCCAAACTCTTGAAATTATGGAATATATGTGAAACATGTTCCATTGCTTTGTGACAATGAAAGTGCTATCAAGATTGCTCACAATCCCGTGCAACACTCTCGAACTAAGCATATTGAAGTTCGTCATCATTTTATTCGAGATCATGTTGCCAAAGGGGACATTAATCTTAAGCATGTTCGCACCGAAAAGCAATTAGCAGATATTTTCACAAAACCACTTAATGAGAAAGTGTTTTGCAGGTTAAGAGGTGAATTGAACATCATTGATGCTTCAAACTTGGAGTAGGAACTCCATTTCATACATGCAAGACATGAGTCGATGACTAATCCTTGATATTTCTCTTATGATGACTATGTTATGTCTTGGATACATTTGCACCTTGCATGTTATCTAACCCTTGTAGGTACTTGGATGAATCTAAATCTATGAGATTGCAACTCATTCACATCTTGAGTGATCTCTACATCACCAATTCTCTACATAATGGTGGTTGAAGACAAGGAAGCACGAAACCATTCAAACATATCCTTTGACAAATTATGTTGAGTTTCATGATCATCATTTTGGATACACAAGTGATCTTCCTTGAAAAGACTAACTCATGTAGGTATATGAACTCAAATTCCAAGTGGTGCTCCCAACTCTTGATGAGCTACATCAACCTTGAGCAACCCACACAAGTTCAACTACATGATCATGATCAACACCACCACCCAAGGTATGTTATTCCATCTTAGAGAAGCTTTACTCCAAGTCATGAGTCAAAGCAACTCGACAAGATGTGAATACATCAATATGCTTAAACAAAAAATGGTAACCCGATTTGGAGCTTAAACGATGAGTATGACCTATGATCAAGTGATCTCACTTGACTCCTAAGTCAATATACTCTAACATAGGTGACTTCATCGCCGACCAATTCTAGATGAAGTTCTCTAGTGTTCTTTTCTGTTCTCTTGAATTTGTCTCATGCATATTTGTTTTCCTTTCAAAAAAAACTTCATCTAGATTTATTTTCTTTTCTATTTGTTTTGCATTCCCTGCATCCAATTCTTTCCAAATCTTTCAGTTAATTCCTTGCAAATCCTTGTGAGATCTTACTTGTCTAGTGAGCTGAGGTGACAAGTGTTTTCTCTGTGATGAACTCGGTCTCACCGGTCTGATACCTTCGGTCCAACCGAATCCTTTCGGTACAACCAAAACATACAACTCGGTGCCACCGATTTCACTACAGGAAAGACATCTTGCCACTTGTTTCTGCATTCTTTTTGATCCAGCTCCACTCAATGAATCTTATCCTCGACCAGCATCACATTCCACTTACTACTTTGTTCTGTGACTCAAGGACCAAACCCATCATGACAAAAATCCAGAAGAACCCTTCTTGGAAATTGATGTCAAAGGGGGAGAGAGAGATCACATCAAAGCTTAATCATATCTACAGGGGGATAGAATACTCAAGGTGAGAAAGATTAATCATTAAGGACCCCAGATGCTTGGTGTTCAAGATGAGAGAAGTCACATGTCTTCAAGAGGGGAAAGACATGTTCATATTTGCTTGTTTGCCTCTGTTTATTTTCTTTGAGATCTGATTTTGCTCTGATTTTCTGCTCCCTATCTTCTCCCAGAATCCCATGCTAGATTCAAGGGGAACAAGACATCTAAGGAAAGGAAGTCCTTAAATTCATTGCACATCTTTACCTTTGGGGACATGTCTATATCCAATGTGGTACATAGTACTCACTCTACATGTCATCCCAGTCTTGGTACTCTTGTGGTTTCTTTTGTTTGCTCTGGCCAGTAGGTGAATCTGTGTTATCTAACCTTCTTTACGCAGGTTCATTCCATCCTAATCCAACTCAAGACCAAAAGGTAAGTATATGCATCACAGTCATGTGTATGAGAAATTCTTGCTGGTGTACATACTGTTTGCAAGAAGGACTCATCAGCATGAAGGTACATTTTCCATATTCACATCATTTGCTCTGATGCATATAGCCAAGATACATGTAACACATTGCTTACTTTGTCATGCTTATGCATTCACATGCTCCTCTATTCCATATTCACATGATTGCATACATGTAGGGGGAGCCTATGCATGTTACATGTCTTTCCAAAGCTTTACTTGTTATTCTATATATCTTTATTTAAATCTTTGATGTATGTTGTCATCAATTACCAAAAAGGGGGAGATTGAAAGCACAAGTGCTCCCTCGGTGATTTTAGTAATTCATGTCAACATATCTCTTGTTAGACTAACACTTTTACCTACTATGTTTCAGATGAGTTCAACAATGAAGTGGCATGGACTAGAGGATGTGGAACCCCTTCAAGATGCTAAGGACAAAAGGATTGGCTCAAGCTCAAATCTCAAGACTCTACATTTTCTATTTTAGTGATCCAAGATCACATTGAGTCTATAGGAAAAGCCAATACTATCAAGGGGGGATGAGGTGTTGCTTAATGGCTTTCTTGCTCAAAATGCTTAGTGATATGCTCCAAAGCCCTAAACTACCTTCTCACATCCACATATGACCTAAACCAAAAGTCAAACTCGGCCCCACCGATTCTTTCTATCCGGTGCCACCGAGTTCAGATGTCATAGCCACTCCCACAAACCCTAGGAAAATCGGTATCACCGATAGGGATCTTGGTCTCACCGAGATGGGGTTGTAATCTCTCTGTGTATGTCCATTACCCAGATCGGTCTCACCGAGGTTGAGTAATCGGTACTACCAAGATTACAATGCAAACTCTCTGTTCCTCCTCGTAACATTTCGGTCCAACCGAGATTAGCGAATTGGTCCCACCGAGTTTGCCTGGCCAACTCTCTGGTTAACTTATTACCAAAATCGGTCCCACCGAGTTTGTGTAATCGGTCTCACCGAGATTAAGTCATGCCCTAACCCTAACCATATCGGTCCTACCGAGTTGCATGTCGGTCCCACCGAAAATCCTAATGGTCACATTATTTGCTAAATCGGTCCGACCGAGTTTGATGATTCGGTCCCACCGAGATTGGTAAGTTGTGTGTAACGGTTAGATTTTGTGTGGAGGCTATATATACCCCTCCACCCACTCTTCATTCGTGGAGAGAGCCATCAGAACGAACCTACACTTCCAACTTACATTTTCTGAGAGAGAACCACCTACACTTGTGAGGCCAAGATATTCCATTCCTACCATATGAATCTTGATCTCTAGCCTTCCCCAAGCTGCTTTCCACTCAAATCTTCTTTCCACCAAATCAAAATCCTGTGAGAGAGAGTTGAGTGTTGGGGAGACTATCATTTGAAGCACAAGAGCAAGGAGTTCATCATCAACACACCATTTGTTATCTTCTTGGAGAGTGGTGTCTCCTAGATTGGCTAGGTGTCACTTGGGAGCCTCCGACAAGATTGTGGAGTTGAACCAAGGAGTTTGTAAGGGCAAGGAGATCGCCTACTTCGTGAAGATCTACCGCTAGTGAGGCAAGTCCTTCATGGGCGACGGCCATGGTGGGATAGACAAGGTTGCTTCTTCGTGGACCCTTCGTGGGTGGAGTCCTCCGTGGACTCGCGCAGCTGTTACCCTTCGTGGGTTGAAGTCTCCATCAACGTGGATGTACGATAGCACCACCTATCGGAACCACGTCTCAAAATTCTCCGTGTCTCCAAATTGCGTTTGCACACTCCAATCTCCACATTCTTACAAGTTGCATGCTTTACTTTCCGCTACTCATATACTCTTTGCATGCTTGCTTGTTATGTATTGTGATTGTTAAACTTGTCCCAAAACTCCACTTAAACTTAAAGAAGTTAAAAACTACAACTTTTGGTATTTAGTGTTTAATCACCCCCCCC
>NC_041387.1:334069127-334094130 GCF_002162155.2 Triticum dicoccoides | reverse complement strand
CCGCTAGACACCTGTTCTAGATCCTTTCATCGTTGCTCAACTTGGCGAGCTCGCTGGTGAGCCAGCATGTCCGGCTGCTAGACCGACCCGCTGCCAAGCACGAGTCTGACTACCCTGGCCCACCCACTCGGCCTCCCTCGCCCGCGCGCGCTTTCTGCTCTAAATGGTCAGCGCCGCCAGCCTCGCTTCCCAGTGCAGGCAATTGCTCCACCTTCAAATGAAAGAAGTGACATCCGTCCGTCTGTCTGCCGCCCACATTAATGATACACAGTTGTCAAAGCGGCTGCTCCGGCCACAAGTCCGTCCCTCCGCCATCCACCATTGCTATATAAACTGCTGCGTCAGCCATAGCTGCAGTCATCCACCTCTGTTCCCTTTCTCCTGTCCACACCACAACTGCCCACCACGGCTTCCTCGCGCTCCAGCGCTCTTTGAAACGGGCGGACGATGAACCACAAGGAGATGACAGCCATTGCTGCAGACTGGCTGGCCGGCAGGCAGCCGGAGGACGACGACATCCCAATGGAGAACATGGTAGTCGACGATTCGGCGCCAACCCCCTCATCCGCGCCATCCTCGCCGATGCATTGCACCATGACCATCGGCGAGGCTCGTGCCCAATACATGGACACGGTGAGGCAGAAGCGTCAGGAGCAGTTCCCGGAGGCGCAGGCCGACGCCGCCCACAACCACCATCTCCTCCAGGAGCACCTGCAGGCGGAGGAGTAGATCGCCATGGAGTGGGCGGAGCAAGAGGCACTGCTCAACTCGTACCGCTTTACCTGCGAGGGACACCTTGAGCGCTGGCGGTACCGCATGTGGGTGGTTGAGGTTACGGCCGCCTACAAAGACAGTGATGAAGCGGGCAAAGCGATGCTTGGCAAGACCGAGGATAATGCAGAGGATAATGCCGGCTCCAACGAGTCCCTTCTCCACTGGCGTCGACGAGGCCCTGCTCCGCCGAGGCCCCGCGGTGCCAACAACGAGGCAGAGGACACCACCGGCTCTGCCGAGGCCCCGCCCCGCTGGCACTAAGGCGGAGGCCCTACTCCGTCGAGGCCCCACCCCGCCAACAATGAGGTAGAGGACGTCGCCGGCTCAGCCGAGACCCCACCCTGCTGGCAATGAAGGGAGGATTTCCCCTGCTCCGCCGAGGCGCCGCCCCGCCGGCAAAGAGACAGAGTACATCACTGGCTTCGTCGAGGCCCCGCCCCGCTGCCAACGAGGCCACACCACACAGAAAATGAGGAAGAGTAGAACACGGTAGGTGGCCGCCGGTCGGGTCCAAGTAAGGCCACTGCTGCTACCCTGCGGTTGAAGCCAAGCTAGGCGGGTTGACCATTGAAGGATGATTAGCTTCTTGGCGGCGACGTGGAGTTGGAGAGCTATGTTGGAGAAGGACGCTGCTTCTATTTAACTACTGGTGTAGTTGGCTGACTGACACGTGGGCCCAACAGGCATTTGGGCCACATGTCAGTTATGTAACTACATCCGCAGTTAAGTCACTGAAGCTCAGTCCGCTGGAGAAGAAACTTAATTTCGGCTCAGCCGGACACAGGTGGGTAGCTTTGGTTAATTAATTACACCTCCAGCACACCCCTTTTTAGTTGAGGAATGTATGAAATGTAATGAAATCCGGCATGTTTATATGAAATCCAACCGTGTATCAATGAATTTAGTTCGATTAGTTCAAATTCTTGTATCACTGGCATTGGATGAACATGCAAAAAATACATACTAGCATTATTCCTGGGGTGATCACCTTGTTTGCAGCAGTTTCACATGTACTCCCCCCGGTCATTTTTAGTCTGCATACAAGTTTTGTCTGCAGTCAAAGTATCTCTAGTTTGACCAATCTTATAGAAAAAAGTATGAACTTTCACAATGTGCAAAGTAAAAAGGAACAGAGGGAGTACAAAGAGTTTGAGCAGGTTTTTAGCGTTCCTATACATTGCAATCAAACACACAGGCCTGGCAATTCATAGAGAACATTCAAAACAATCGATGATTATGCATCTCAGCGATTCACATGTCAGAGCCAATATTTACTTCACAACTAAAGAATAAATAAAAATTGATCGACGCTGCTGACAGCAAAGGGCATTCCATTCAAAAATATCAAACGCGTGTCTTCTTGCTAACATCAATGAGCAAAATTTGACAAGGTTGTCTCATTCCAAAACGTCAAATGCTTGTTGTTTTGCGTACATCAATGAGCAATCTTTGACAAGGTTTTCCCATTCCAAAATATCAAATGCCTACGATTGTGGAATGGGCATGGTTTGCCATTAGTTCGGACATTGACCTGGCACCTCGTGCTAAATAAACCAGTTGTTCTTTTTGTGCAGTTCCACCAAAATCAACCAAATTCGCACGTAGCTTGTATGATTTCGCCCTTATATGTTGCAACGCCTTGAACTCATCGGCACCTCCTTTCTTGTGGTGGAAATGAATGATTCGATGTATTCATGAACATTTTGTGCTATTCCCATTGAAATCAAGCTGAGCACCCCTGTTCGCACAAATACAAAAAAAGTGATTAGTATAAAGCAAATTGTACTATGAATTGACAGCTTAAACAGGCACCTACATGGTCCATGTAGAGCACACTTTGAAAAAAAATAGAACTCACCAGAAAGAATCCTAGAACAACATTGTACTTGCGCATCACAGCAAAAAATGGAGATATGCCAGTCCTTCTGAGCTGAAGTTAGTTTGATCTTGTGGGGAGTAATCTAACCATCCTTGAACTTCTCCATATGATGAGAAGATAGACAGGGCTTCTTCATCCTGGCATAATCGAAACTAGTCACTTCACGCACTCCATATTCTTCTTCAGAGGAGGATGATACTGTGTGCAAAGACAAGAGGACAACTAAATGCTAGCATCCCTGTTTGTTCGAAAAAAAGGAAAGGAAATATTTAAAACAACACAGATGAAGCACTTCTCAAGGACAATACCACTTTCTCATGACAGTATCTAAATAGTAGCACAACAACAATAGAGATGACAAAGCTCAATCATAAGGACGAAATCCGTGGGCGAGTACCAACCTTTGTCAGGAGGCTTATTGTGTAGAGCATATAGATCAAGCACTTTTTCGGAACCATCTGTTGCTATCTACTATGGTTGCCATGCTTACTATATACTCCTTGATTAGTTTAATATTTCAAACATCCTCTTGTGCAGTTCCACTAAAATATATGGTATCTTCAAAGAAGATCCCTGTTTGCTCAAGTAGAGATAATTACATATTACATTAAGAGTGGCATCAAATAAGTGGCAAAACAATTCTCGTTCCAGCCATAGCAATAAATTAATACTTGTGTCATCACAGTTCCAGTGCTTCATTACGACACCGGGAGTTGATTTTTGTTTTTCTTCCACTTGTTCTCCCCCTTCATCACTTGATTCAATAATAGACAAGCTTCACCTTCAATGTAAGATTTGGCATGTCAATTAGGGAGCACAAGTATAGCACTAAACAACGACATTAATTTTCTGATGAAAGTGGCAAAATACAGGCCAACAGTTGTGAAATATCATTATCTTACCTCAACGGGATATTACGGTGCACATACAGATTGGAAGTCTTGTCTCCATTTGTGCAGTTCACTAAAATCAAGCAACATTACCATACAAGTAGCACAACATATGAAAGCACACTGCACAATCATGTGAAAGAAGGCTAGTACTGACCTCTCATGACGGGGAATTCAAACAACTCACAAGAAGAAGATCTGAACCAAATTTGCCAACAAGGATAGGAAGTAAGATCTCCTCTTGCGCAGTTCCACTAAGATCAAGCAATCAAGCAACGTTGTTTTGGTTGAACTGCACAAAACACTCTTAAAACAAAAGTGTTTTGTGCAGTGCAACAAAATGTCACAATAGCAACGAGGTGAAGTAGATAACCCTATTTACACAGAGGTGCAAAGGAAACAACTAGTGGTCAATAACGGTGGATGACACACAAGCCAACAAAAAGACGCATCTAACGTGTCTAAATGGGAAAGAAAGCAAGACAGTAGCATTTCTCAAACGGTGGCATTGACTAATATTAACAGAGAGATTATATTAACAATAAAATTCATTAAACATGTAATTTTCTTTTAACTGTGGCATTGCATCAATTTTCCAGCGGCATTATTAGAGGGTGTTTGTTTACAGGGATATTTTGGTGTAGGGACTAAAAAAACTCCATGTCAGTCCCATCTAAACCAAAAAGGAGGGACTTTTAGGGACTAAAAGTGGGCATTTGGGTCTAAAGAAAGAAGACCCCGAGGGAGAGTCTTTTTGGGACTTTTTCCAATAGTTGCCCCTGCCCCGCATCGCACCTTGTCTCTATTAGTTCATTACTAGGGGTAACATGGTCTTTTAGCATGTCATTTAATAACCTCTAGTCCATGTTTAGTCCCTGGATGTAAACCCTCGAGACCGATGCGCCAGGTGTCTTCCAGTTATTCGTCGTCATTGTCATGTCATTTTCTTGTGTGTTGCACTTTGCCATGTCATCATGTGCATTTCATATGCATGTTTTTCAAAACTTGCGTCCGTCTGGGTCCTCCCAGTTCTCTCCATTGCCCGTTCTAATCCTAGACACACTCGCACGCGCCCGCGGCACCTCCCAGATCTCGTTTTGTGAGCCGCAAAAAAGGTTCTCGGAACGGGTCGAGAGTTGACGAGTGGTCTTTGTACATCACCGGTAGACCTCCTGTCAAATTTCGTTCCATTTGGAGGTCGTTTGATGCCCCAACGGTTAACCGTGTAACCGTGAAACCCCCCCTCTCTTTGCAGCCCAGAACCCCTCCACAATAGCTCGCTAGCCCATCTAAACCCCCTCCATGCTCTCCGTCGTTGGACCACGATCGTGTGGGCGAAAACCGCACCTCATTTGGACTCTCCTAGCTCCCTCTATTGATATAAACACCTCCCCCCGTCCAAATCTGGGCAAAACCGACCCTAACCCTAATCCACATCGAAATCCATGCAAACTCCCACTCCCTCTCCCTCCAGCTGCCAAGGCTTGCCAAGCCCATCTCCAGCTCGCCCGAGTCCATCTGGGCCCCAGCACGTCACCGCCCGCCCCCTCGATGGGGCCACGCCGGACTTCGCCGCCCGTCGCCCGCCGCCTCGGCATGCATGCCACAAGCCACCGCCCTGTCACCCATCGCCCACCGCCTCGCCGTCCGCATGCCACCACCGCACCTCCCTCCTCATGCACCGAGCTGCCAGCCGCCACCTCCTTGCGCGCCACCACCATCGCGTGCCCCGCGCCCGCTTGCTCCAGCACCGCCGCCGCCTCGATGCGTCGTCGGTGACTATCGCGCGCGTCTGACCCGCCGGCCCGGCCGGCCCCACCGGAGCTCTCTCGTCACCGTCGCTCCGTCCCCGACCTCCGTCCTCGTCCCCGCTTCCCGCAATCCTCGTCGCCCGCTGCCGGTGCCCCTTGCGGCAACCGCCGCCGCCATGGCTCAGGATCGAGCAGGAGCTCGTCCCACTCCCGTCGCCCGCCGGGGCGAGCAGCTCTAGGCCGGCCCAGATCTCCGCAGGCCCACGGGACAAATGTGAGCTCCCGCCACTAACGCCCGCCCTGAACATCTTTTATTATGTCGCGTTCATCTATGTTTTTGTTTCTGGAAAACTGCCGGCTAAACCATTGCTAACTCTTCGATATATTTCTTGCTGAAAGTATCCCTGATCCCACTGATAACGAGTAGGACCAAATAATTCGATTGGGGTCATTGCTGACCCATACCACATAGTTCCAGCAACTACGAAAGCTGCAAAAAAATAGCAGCGATACTACTGGAAAGTACAGTTTCAATATTGCCCATACATAATCCTTTATATAGACGTTGAGGCGGACGGACACTAAGATGGAATAAGCCCGCTAATATACCCAATGTACCCGCAGCAATATGATGAGAAGCTATTCCCCCCGGAACAAAAGGATCAAAACCTTCTGCACCCCACGCTGGATTTAGTCCCTAAAAATTCATATTATGTGTGCATCTTTGTCAGCTTATAACTTTGTGCATGTTCATCCGTCTTGCGGGTATAATATGTCAAAATGTTCATCTCTTGATGCTCTACACGATGGAGTAGATTGCATTAATGTTACTATTCATCTTGATGCCCTAATCTTCATTACAAAAATGCTAAGTGATATAAACTGCTGAAAACGGTTGCATGTTAACATCACTTAGGTGTATTGTGAGTGATATAGCTTTGTCTCTGTTGATCCTATGTTTATGATCTTGACATGGAAACATTATGCTCTTTATGCGCCACATGTTGGTGTGCTTTGAATTCATGTTAGGGTGCATGTTGACATGTTAATCTCTATTGAAAATGTGCTTGTTGATGTTAACTGCTGAAAACAGTTATGACTTGTCAATTTTTCATTTTTATATCTTTTTGTGTGATTTTCTTTTGAGCATCATGACAACATGTTTTAGGAGCATAATTACGCCATATTTCCTTCCGTGCAATCCATGTATTTTGGTACGCCTGTGGTAAGTGCATCAAGCTTGTGAATGGGCTACTTGCTGTTAATGTTCTATCAAGTCTGAATCTATCATATCATGTTGCTATGTTTGCTTGATGCTACCATCTAATCCATGCATAATCTGGAGATACTTAGTTGACATGTTTTGATGCCCATGTTATGCTCCATCATTCCATCCCATTTTATGCCTTATATAGTTCATATAGCATATGTTTTGGTTGCCATGAACATGCCTATATATTGTTTCAGTTTTCTGTTAACTTCATGATTCCATTTTGTGAGCTTGATATTAATTGATCTATGCCTCTTTTAGAGAAGCTCTAATTACATGTTTGGAAGTATGCTACGAGTGCTTAGGCCACATGCCAAGTTTGATAATTTTGGATATAAGATGACCTTTGTTTCATGCTTGCTAACATGTTATCATAATGTTGTTGTTTTACACTTGCTAAAACCGTTTCAACATTCAATCTTGTCTTGTTGGTTCCCACTAATCCATGAGTCATATGCATATGATGCCCTGATGTTATTTTTTCTTTTTTATGTGTACTTTGATGCCGTTCCCTTTCTTGCTATGTATAATTCCTGTAGCATGTTGTTTTGATGATTGCAAAGTGTCTACTTGCTGTTTTGGTCAGATTGTTACAACTTGTTTGGAGTGTATGTGTTGCACCGTTTCTCCGTTTTGAGCATGTTCAACATGAAACTTGCGTAGAATTGCATGTAGTTTCATATTATCTTGTTGCAACCTTGTTTTGAGTGTGATAGCTTGATGTTTGTATGCATTTTGCATCAATGCCATGTTTAACTATTTTGCTCATATCTTCTATGCCGTAACTTCGAATTAAATGAACATTATAGGTAACTTGACTAGAATTTCATGTAGAACATCATGGTTCATCTTAACTTGCTGTTTAACAACTTCAACTTAATTTTTTGTTCAGATCTGGACCAATTTCGAAATCTGCATATGAGGACTTACCGGAATTGTTATATGTTGTTTCCGACCTAACTTAAACTTGCTTGGATGTGTGGACTTGTATGCATCATATCTTGCCACGAGTAGCATCATGTAGACTTGTCAGGCATCATACTTGGTTGAGCATCATGCCATGTTTATGTGTTGTGTGTTTACCATGTTGTTTGCTTCTTTCCGATTGTGCTGCTCCTCGATATTTCCTCTTTCGTTGCGAGTGTGAGGATTCGTTCGACTACTTGGGTTCGTCTTCTTCATGGACTCGCTCTTCTTCCTAGTAGGATTTCAGGCAATATGACCGTCACTTGGATATCACTACTATCTTTGCTATGCTAGTTGTCTTGATGCTATCGCTATGTCGTGCTACCTACCACTTGTTTATCAAGCCTCCCAAATTGCCATTATAGCCTCTAACCTTTTCACCCTTCCTAGCAAACGGTTGTTTGGCTATGTTACCGCTTTGCTCAGCCCTACTTATAGCATTGCTAGTTGCAGGTGCAGTTGCAGGTTGTTCCATGTTGGGACATGGATATCTTGGGATATTACAATATCTCTCGTATTTCATTAATGTATCTATATACTTGGTAAAGGGTGGAAGGCTTGGCCTTTTGCCTGGTCTTTTGTTCCACTCTTGCCGCCTTAGTTTCCATCATACCGGTGTTATGTTCCTTGATTTTGCATCCATATCACAATGAGGGTTTATGGGCCCCTCTTGACAGTTTGCTTTGAATAAAACTCTTCCAGTAAGGTCCAACATTGGTTTTACCATTTGCCTAATAACAACTAAAACTTGCATAGGGACTTGCCGGCCCTCGAGGTCCCTTAATCAACCCCCGGGCCAGTGCTCCACATGAGTGTTGGTCCACCTACCTAGCAGTCGGCGGTGTCACCTCGGGGCAACTCGATGGTATTTTGGCTACGATAAACTTCGCATAGACGGTGTTGTCCTGAGAACAAGATACGCGCGGATAATATCGGGGTATCGACGCACCGGGTGGTCTTGTTGGTTTCGTTTTACCATTGATGAAATGTCTTATGCACCGGGATCCCGAGTCTGATCGGATGTGTCGTGATGGAGGATTCTCTCCGCGGATCGTGGGCTTGTCATGGGCTAACTTGGGACACCCGTGCAGGGTTTAAACTTACGAGAGCTGTGCCCACGGTTATGTGGAAGATGGGATTTTTAATGTTGGGTTGTAGAGAAGTTGACACCAGATTCGAATTGAAATACACAACCCGCGTGTGTACCGTGATGGTCTCTTTTCGGGTGAGTTCGAGAAGAGAACACGGTGGGGTTATGTTTGAACGTAAGTAGTTTAGGATCACTTCTTGATCATTACTAGTTTGCGACCGTTTGCGTAGCTTCTCATCTTACTCTTGTACTCGTAAGTTAGCCACTATACAATGCTTAGTCGCTTGCTGCAATCTTACCACTTATCCATTCCATACCCATTAAGCTTTGCTAATCTTGATACCCATGGTAATGGGATTTTTAAGTTCTCGTGGCTCATAGATTACTACAACAATAGTTGCAGGTGCAGGTAATGCGATGATCTGAGGCGAGTGCAATGCTTGCTTGTTTGGAGTTCTTATTCTTCTTCTTCTTCGATCAAGGGATATAGGCTCCAGGTCGGGAGCCTGGGCTAGCAGGGTGGATGCCGTTCTTCTTTTTTGTTTGATTTCATCCATAGTCGAATCCTGCTCTTCTGCTTGATGAAATGTATTGATGTATTGTTGTATGAATGTTGTAACTTGTGGTGAGTGTAAGCCCTTATATTGTATTCTCATATATTCAGTACATGGTATGTTGTAATGATGTCCACCTTGCTATGCGCTCGAAATACGGTTGTGCCCTGATCATGAATTCATCACATGATTGGGATAGAACCGCATCTTGGGCGCTACAAGTTGGTATCAGAGCCTGGATCGACCATAGGAGGCCCCTTGTTTGATCGTAGTTGGCCATTGTCAAGTCTAGAAGGTGCAGCGGGACCAAGGTGCAAGCAGATTGGAGGAGAAGGAGAAACTTGACCGGTCCTTCCTTCAATCAAAGCCCTGATTTCTGTCTCTAAATGCAACAATTAATCCCGACAACTAAGAGATGCCATTTTAGCTACCATGCAGGGCCACGTATTAACTCGCATGCAAGCCGACTTTGATTTCTTAACTAATCAACGCGTAGTTGAGCTCCATGCATTGGGTTTCCGGGGGAGATAACAAGGTAGAGTAAGGAGCGTATGGTTACATTGCTTAGGCTGGTCATAGTGGTCAGTAACTTGGACTAGTAACATGCATATGTTAATAGTCTACGTTACTACTACCTTCGTCCTGGTTTATAGGTCCCCTTTGTAGTTTGTGCCAAGTTTTTGACCAAAGATTTAACTAACAAAATGTTAATGCATGTCAAAAAAAATTATATCATTGGATTCGTATTTGAACATAGTTTTCAATGATATATTTTTTTGTGACATGCATGAACACTTTATTAGTTTAATCTATGATAAAAATTTGACACAAAATACAATGTGGACCAATAAACCAAGAAGGAGGTAGTACACGAAGTTTGCCGTCGGAAGCGAGCCGATCTGGCTCTCCTGAGCTAGCAATGTTTTTCTAGCCCACCCAAGCTAGCTGGCCCACAACAGCTAACATATTTTAACAGTTCCAAACGCCTACCTTGCCCGGCTAGGCTATAAGCTGTTCTTGCTAAGGATCCAAATGTTCCCTAAGTAACAACGCTCGCTAGCAACGAGGCCAGGAGGAAATTGAGATGCAAAGTTAATGGACGACGCCTAAACATTTTCGGAATATTTGATTTTCGTAAGATGACTTAACACCTAAACGGAGGAAGTACTACTCCTCAGTCCGGGTTTGATGGAATATTCGTCACCTCTTTTCTTCTTGTACGTACTCCATTTGTATCTCACTTCCTGTGGCTTCGCACTCACACGATATTCCTATTCTATGAACCTGTGTGTGTGTGTGTGCGTGCGTGCATGTGTGTGTGTTTAACAGCATGTGTGTGTTAGAGAGAGCGACACATCGACCTACTCCTACAGAGAGATGGTGTGTAGTCTACTATTTAGCCACGAGAGTCGGTGCATCCTCTCGTTTCCGGGCGTCCGGGCGGGACAGGCGGACAGCTGCTACGCCCGCTCCTAACCAGCCTAGACCACCCAAAGCCCCTCCATCGCTCGCGCGCACTTCTTGCCTGAAACGGTCAGCGCCGCTCCAAATAATTGGTGATGCATTCATGCCTGGGCAGAGCAGATGCGACCTCTCACTGGCGCTTGTGTTGAAGGGAGAAGCAGATTCAAGAGTGATGGTTTCTTCGTCCGTCCAACTTACTGCTGGGTCTATGTGATTTGACGGCTCATTGGTCATTATTACTGATGTGGTAGGACTGCTGGATGTCCCACGCTTTTGGAGAAAGAAGGTACTACTAGATTACAATTTTCTCCATTCTTATAGCGGAGGAGTGCGAGAGCAGTGAAAACATGCAGGCTCGGTGATTACATGGCCCACCTCACACTATCACCATACTTTCTGGACACTGTGCGACACCTAAATCTTTACATAGTACTAGTATAGTATGTACTGTAATTTATCAGCGAGATAAATTTGTTCAATGCTATGAAGCTTCCAGCTTCTGTTTCATGTATCTTGCGTCCAAGGTTGCCCATTGCAACATTTCATCAAATACAAAGGAGACTAACATGCATGCTATTGCATCTCAATGATTGACAGATCATAGCCAATATTTACTCCCTCCATTCCAAAATAAGTGTCTCAACGTTGTGCAAACTTTAGTACAAAGTTGTACTACTACTAAAGTTGACACTTATTTTGGAACAGAGACAGCTAAACAAAAAAATGATCCATCCAGTCCCTAGCCCTTGAACTATAAACCCTTACCAGGCTTTAATTTGCTGGCAATGTTGGAGCTTCCGAAGAAATGAAGTTTGCAACCCTTTGACCATCGGATCATTTTGTGCAGTTTCACCAAAATCGAGATAAGCATCCCTGTGGCAAAGAAATTGAAGAAGTGTGATTAGAATAAGATTACTCAGACTAGTAAATGAGACATAAACTCATCACAAATATAGTACATAGAAGCCAGTAGAGGTATGTGCGGGGCAAAGAAGTAGAGAAATATCCACATGGAGTGATGTGGGCAGCTGGAGCAGTGGTGTAAGCCGGCTACAAAGGGAGTTGTACCTGAGGGATGTCGGGATGTAACTCAACCTAGAGGAGGGTGGCGGGAGGCGGCAACTGCCCGCGTCGCGGCAGTAAGCAAGGGACGAAGGCAACCTCACTGGCTTTGTGAGAGAGAACGGCGGGGACCCCTGATCAGGACGTACTGACAATGGGTTTTCGCAGTCAACGACGGCGACTGCATCTACACTAAGCATCCACCCCTTCCCCCGGCGGATGTGATCCGCTGGGATGTTACAGATGTGGCCACAGTCGTTTTGTGCGAGAGAGTGTGAAGAGATCACCCCCAACAAGCAACCGTGTACGCTCGTCCTGCCTATGTATATAGTGGAGCGGTTTCCTTTTCTCTCCATATCAACCTATTTATATTGCGTACGTGCCACTAAAGAAAAAAACTTTATTTATAAATGACACGGAACCTACTACTCGTTCTCCTATAAACCTCGCGCTTGGCATCTCCAAAATATTAACCTTGTGATTGGCTCTTCGCCTCTTCGGGAAGTCGAGCAATAATGGTACTGCAGTATATATTGTTTTGGCTATATGAGACTGAATGAATTGTTGCACGTCCAACACGTGGGCGAGGGAGAGTGCATACTATTACGTCTATTTCAATATCGTCTATGTATGGAGCAAAATGAGTTAATCTACACTCTAAACTACGTCTATATACATCAGTGTTTGGAGTATGTACTAGTAGTTCATATTGAAATCTACTAACGGACATTATTCTAAACAATATGATAATCTCTCTAACCAAGGTAGGGACAAGGAGTAAACAGGGGGAGTAGTAAAATTTTCTCCTCGTCCTGCGAGCCACCGCGCGCGTGGGCGAGGGAGCGGGCGTAAGGCGTACTAGTGAGCAAGCTTCACCTCATCCTACGGGTCACCGCGCCCGTGGGCGGGGGAGGCGACGTACTAAGCAAGCTTCTCCTCGTTCTGCGAGTTGGCGGGACACATCAAAAGTACTCCAATGTATAGAGCCTTGCCTCTAAGGTACGACCCACATGGTTTTCCTCTTTTTTAACATAACACATCAAGTCGCAATTTGTTAGTTCACCCGTGGTAGACGATCCTCCATCAAGTGGACAACCAGTACACGTGTCAAATTACCATGTGGGCTGCCTTTTCATACAGAAACGAGCTCCACCGTGTACCCGCGCGGGTGTGGTTGGGAAAGAGACAGGAGTACATGCACCGTGCGTGCACCTCTTCTCTTCGGGCACGTCTCCCACCTACATGGGTGTGTGTCAGAGAGATACAAACCTAGACAGATGGTGTGTGCGTTCGTGAGTGTTTTTTATTTGGGGGGTGTGTGATTTCGTGAATGTATTTATGGGAATATGTGTCGATGACATCTCAAACAAAATTTTGCATGCAATGTGTGTGAAATAGAGGCCTATCCATATCACGTATAGAGGGAGGGGTGATACGTCTCCAACGTATCTATAATTATTGATTGTTCCATGCTATTATATTACCCGTTTTGGATGTTTATGGGCTTTATTTTACACTTTTATATCATTTTTGGGACTAACCTACTAACCAGAGGCCCAGCCCGTATTGCTATTTTTTTGCCTATTTCAGTGCTTGGAAGAAACGGAATATCAAACGGAGTCCAAATGGAATGAAACCTTCGGGAGCGATCTTTTTGGAACAAACGTGATCCAGAGGACTTGGAGTGGAAGTCAAGAAATAACCGAGGCAGCCACGAGGGTGCCCGGCGCCGCCCCCCCCCTCAGGATGGGCGCGCCCCCCACCCTCGGGGCCCCCTCGGGCGTGCACCGACCTACTTCTTCCTCCTATATATACCCATGTACCCCGAAAACATCAGAAGCGACCACGAAAAACTGATTCCGCCGCCGTAACCTTCTGTATCCGCGAGATCCCATCTTGGAGCCTTCGTCAGTGCTCCGCCGGAGGGGGAATCGACCATGGAGGGCTTCTACATCAACACCATAGCCTCTCCGATGAGTTGTGAGTAGCTTACCACAGACCGTCGGGTCCTTAGTGATTAGCTAGATGGCTTCTTCTCTCTGTTTGAATCTCAATACAAAGTTCTCCTCGATCTTCTTGGAGATCTATTCGATGTAACTCTTTTTGTGGTGTGTTTGTCGAGATCCGATGAATTGTGGGTTTATGATCAAGTTTATCTATGAGAAATATTTGAATCTCCTCTGAATTCTTTTATGTGTGATGAAGTTATCTTTGCAAGTCTCTCCGAATTATAAGTTTGGTTTGGCCTACTAGATTGATCTTTCTTGCAATGGCAGAAGTGCTTAGCTTTGGGTTCAATCTTGCGGTGTCCTTTCCCAGTGATAGTAGGGGTAGCAAGGCACGTATTGTATTGTTGCCATCTAGGATAAAAAGATGGGGTTTATATCATATTGCATGAGTTTATCCGTCTACATCATGTCATCTTTCTTAATGTGTTACTCCGTTCTTTATGAACTTAATACTCTAGATGCATGCTGGATAGCGGTCGATGTGTGGAGCAATAGTAGTAGATGCAGGCAGGAGTCGGTCTACTTGTCACGGACGTGATGCCTATATACATGATCATGCCTAGATAATCTCATAATTATTCGATTTTCCATCAATTGCTCGACAGTAATTCGTTCACCCACCGTAATACTTATGCTATCTTGAGAGAAGCCACTAGTGAAACCTATGGCCCCAGGGTCTATCTCTTATCATATAAGCTTTCAATCTACTTTTAGTTGCATCTTTACTTTTCCGATCTATATCATAAAATACCAAAAATATATTTATCTTATCATATTATCTCTATCAGATCTCACTTTCGCAAGTGGCCTTGAAGGGATTGACAACCCCTTTATTGCGTTGGTTGCGAGTTCTTGTTTGTTTGTGTAGGTGCGTGGGACTTTTGAGGAGCCTCCTACTGGATTGATACCTTGGTTCTCAAAAACTGAGGGAAATACTTACGCTACTATTGCTGCATCACCCTTTCCTCTTCAAGGAAAACCAACAAAAGCTCAAGACGTAGCAAGAAGGATTTCTGGCGCCGTTGCCGGGGAGGTCTTCGCTCAATTCAAGACATACCAAGTACCCATCACAAACTCTTCTCCCTCGCACTTACATTATTTGCCATTTGCCTCTCATTTTCCTCTCCCCCACTTCACCCTTGCCGTTTTATTCGCCCTCTCTTTCCCAATCTCCTCTCTCTTTCGCTTGCCTATTTGTTTGCTTGTGTGTTGGATTGCTTGCCACTATGGTGCAGGATAATACCAAGTTGTGTGACTTTTCCAATACCAATAATGATGGTTTCCTTAGTACTCTGATTGCTCCTCTTAATGATGTTGAGTCTTGTGAAATCAATGCTGCTTTGCTGAATCTTGTTATGAAAGATCAATTCTCCGGCCTTCCTAGTGAAGATGTCGCTACCCATCTAAACAACTTTGTTTATTTGTGTGAGATGAAAAATAAGAAAGATACGGATAATGATATTGTTAAATTGAAGTTATTTCCGTTTTCACTTAGAGATCGTGCTAAAGTTTGGTTTTTGTCTTTGCCTAAGAATAGTATTAATTCATGGAATAAGTGCAAAGATGCTTTTATCTCTAAGTATTTTCCTCCCGCTAAGATCATCTCTCTTAGGAATGATATTATGGATTTTAAACAACTTGATCATGAGCATGTTGCCCAATCTTGGGAAAGAATGAAATTGATGATTCGCAATTGCCCTACTCATGGTTTGAATTTATGGATGATCATACAAATTTTTTTATGCCGGATTGAATTTTGCTTCTAGAAATCTTTTATGGTTAATTATAGAAATCACCTTAGGAGAAGCTACTAAACTCCTCGATAACATTATGGCTAATTATTCTCAATGGCACACCGAAAGATCTACTAGTAATAAAGTACATGCTACAGAAGAAGTTAACGTTTTGAGTGGAAAGATGGATGAACTTATGAAATTGTTTGCTACTAAGAGTGCTTCTATCGATCCCAATGGTATGCCTTTTTCTACTTTGATTGAGAATAATAATGAATCTCTGGATGTGAATTTTGTTGGTAGGAGTAATTTTGGTAACAATGCTTATAGAGGAAACTTTAATCCTAGACCGTTCCCTAGTAATTCCTCTAATAGTTATGGAAATTCCTACAATAATTCTTATGGTAATTTTAATAAGATGCCTTCTGATTTTTGAGAATAGTGTGAAAGAATTTATGATCTCTCAAAAGAATTTTAATGCCATGCTCGAAGAAAAACTGCTTAAAGTTGATGATTTGGCTAGGAACGTTGATAGACTTTCGCTTGATGTTGATTCTTTGAAACTTAGATCTACTCCTCCTAAGCATGATATCAATGAGTCTCTCAAAGCTATGAGAATTTCCATTGATGAGTGCAAAGAAAGAACCGCTAGATTGCGTGCTAAGAAAGATTGCTTTGTAAAGGCCTGGTCTTCTAGTTTCCATGAAAATAATGATGAAGATCTTAAAGTTATTGATGTGTCCCCTATTAAATCTTTGTTTTGTAATATGAATCTGAATAATGATGGGACTTGAGACGAGTCAACTTTAGTTAAAAGGCGTCCCAATGATTCGGAGTTCTTAGATCTTGATGCTAAATTTGGTAAAAGTGGGATTGGAGAGGTCAAGACTTTAAATAACATTGAACCCACTATCTTGGATTTCAAGGAATTTAATTATGATAATTGTTCTTTAGTAGATTGTATTTCCTTGTTGCAATCAGTTGTGAATTCTCCTCATGCTTATAGTCAAAATAAAGCTTTTACCAAAGATATTGTTGATTCCTTGATGCAATCTTATGATGAGAAACTTAATTTGGAAGTTTCTATACCTAGAAAACTTAATGATGAGTGGGAACCTACTATAAAGATTAAAATTAAAGATCATGAGTGTTATGCTTTCTGTGATTTGGGTGCTAGTGTTTCCACAATTCCGAAAACTTTATGTGATATTCTAGGTTTCCATGATCTTGATGATTGCTCTTTAAATTTGCACCTTGCGGATTCCACCATTAAAAAGCCTATGGGAAGGATCAATGATGTTCTCATTGTTGCAAATAGGAATTTGGTGCCCGTGGATTTTATCGTTCTTGACATAGATTGCAATCTTTCATGTCCTATTATTCTTGGTAGACCTTTCCTTAGAATGATTGGTGCGATTATTGATATGAAGGAAGGGAATATTAGATTCCAATTTCCATTAAGGAAAGGCATGGAGAACTTTCCAAGAAAGAAAGTCAAATTACCTTATGAGTCTATCATGCGAGCTACTTATGAATTAAGTGCGAAAGATGGCACTACTTAGATCTATCCTCGCTTTTATGCCTAGCTAGGGGCGTTAAACGATAGCGCTAGTTGGGAGGCAACCCAATTTTATGTATGTTTTTCGGGTTTTTCTTTTGTTTAGTAATAATTTTATCATCTACCTTATGTTTAGATGTGTTTTTATGTTTTAGTTAGTTTTGTGCCAAGTAGAACCTATAGAATAACCTATGGTAATAGTTAATTTGATTCTGCTGAAAAACAGAAACTTTCCGCGCATGAAAATAATTTTAGTAATTCACACAAATGTGATTTTGCGTTGATTCTTTTTTATGTAGATCAATAGACAAATTGCCCAGGACTTCCCATTTTTGTAGGAGTTTTAGAGTTCCATAAGTATTCGAGAGTTACAGATTGCTACAGACTGTTCTGTTTTTGACAGATTCTGTTTTTCATGTGTTGTTTGCTTATTTTGATGCATCTATGGCTAGTAAAATAGTTTATAAACCATAGATAAGTTGGAATACAGTAGGTTTAACACCAAATAAATAAAGAATGAGTTCATTACAGTACCTTATGTGGTGGTTTTGTTTTCTTTCACTAACGGAGCTTATAAGATTTCCTGTTGAGTTTTGTGTTGTGAAGTTTTCAAGTTTTGGGTAAAGATTTGATGGATTTTGGAATAAGAAGTGGCAAGAGCCTAATATTGGGGATGCCCATGGCACCCCAAGATATTCAAGGATAACCAAAAGCCTAAGCTTGGGGATGCCCCGGAAGGCATCCCCTCTTTCGTCTTCATCTATCGGTAACTTTACTTGGAGCTATATTATTATTCGCCACATGATATGTGTTTTGCTTGGAGCGTCTTGTATGATACTAGTCTTTGATTTTTAGATTACCACAATATTCCTTGCTGTACACACCTTTTTGGAGAAGCCCACTTGATTAGATTTTATTAGAATACTCTATGCGCTTCACTTATATCTTTTGAGTTAGATAATTTTTGCTCTAGTGCTTCACTTATATCTTTTAGAGCACGGCGGTGGCTTAATTTTGAAGAAATTGTTAGTCTCTCATGCTTCACTTATCATTTTGAGAGTATCTTAGAACAGCATGGTATTTGCTATGGTTATAAAATTGGTCCTAGAATGATGGGCATCCAAGTTGGGTATAATAAAAACTATCATAGAAACTGAATTGGATGCTATGATCAATTTGATGCTTGATAATTGTTTTGAGATATTAGGATGGTGATATTAGAGTCGTGCTAGTTGGGTGATTATGAATTTAAAAAATACTTGTGTCGAAGTTTGTGATTCCCGTAGCATGCACGTATGGTGAACCGCTTTGTGATGAAGTTGGAGCACAATTTTATTTATTGATTGTCTTCCTTATGAGTGGCGATCAGGGACGAGCGATGGTCTTTTCCTACCAATCTATCCCCCTAGGAGCATGCGCGTAGTACTTTGTTTTTTATGACTTGTAGATTTTTGCAATACGTATATGAGTTCTTCATGAGTAATGTTGAGTCCATGGATTATACGCACTCTCACCCTTCCACCATTGCTAGCCTCTCTTGTGCTGCGCAACTTTCGCCGGTACCATACACCCACACCGCCGGAGGCATTCATATAGAGTCATATCTTGTTTAAGTATTGAGTTGTAAATCAATAAAAGTGTGATGATCTTCATTATTAGAGCATTGTCCCAGATTGGAAAGGATGATGGAGACTATGATTCCCCCACAAGTCGGGACGAGACTTTGAACTTTATAAAAAAAGAGAAAAAAGTAAAAAAAAGCCAAATAAAAAAAAGGAAAGGCCCAAAAAGGAAAAAAAGGGGGAAAAGAAAAAAAAGAAAAAAAATGAAATGAGAGAAAAAGAGAGAAGGGACAATGCTACTATCCTTTTTACCACACTTGTGCTTCAAAGTAGCACCATGATCTTCATGATAGAGAGTCTCCTATGTTGTCACTTTCATTTACTAGTGGGAATTTTTCATTATAGAACTTGGCTTGTATATTCCAATTATGGGCTTGCTCAAAGTGCCCTAGGTCTTTGTGAGCAAGCGAGTTGGATGCACACCCACTTAGTTTCTTTTGTGGAGCTTTCATACATTTATAGCTCTAGTGCATCCGTTGCATGGCAATCCCTACTCACTCACATTGATATCTATTAATGGGCATCTCCATAGCATGTTGATACGCCTAGCTGATGTGAGACTATCTTCTCCTTTTTGTCTTCTCCACAACCACCATTCTATTCCACATAAAGTGTTATGTCCATGGCTCACGCTCATGTACTGCATGAAAGTTGAAAAGGTTTGAGATTACTAAAGTATGAAACAATTGCTTGGCTTATCATCGGGGTTGTGCATGATTAAATACTTTGTGTGATGAAGATAGAGCAATAGCCAGACTATATGATTTTGTAGGGATAACTTTCTTTAGCCATGCTATTTTGTGAAGACATGATTGCTTAGTTAGTATGCTTGAAGTATTACTATTTCTTATGTCAATATGAACTTTTATTTTGAATCATTTGGATCTGAACATTCATGCCACAATAAATAAAATTACATTGAGAATTATGCTAGGTAGCATTCCACATCAAAAATTCTGTTTTTATCATTTGCTTACTCGAGGACGAGCAGGAATTAAGCTTGGGGATTCTTGATACATCTCCAAGATATCTATAATTTTTGATTGTTCCATGCAATTATATTACCCGTTTTGGATGTTTATGGGCTTTACTTTACACTTTTAAATCATTTTTGGGACTAACCTACTAACCGGAGGCCCAACCCGTATTGCTGTTTTTCTTGCCTATTTCAGTGTTTCAAAGAAAAGGAATATCAAACAGAGTCCAAACGGAATGAAACCTTCGGGAGCGATCTTTTTGGAACAAACATGATCCAGAGGACTTGGAGTGGAAGTCAAGAAACAACCGAGGAGCCACGAGGGTGCCCGGTGCGCCCCCAGGGCTGGGCGCGCCCCCACCCTCGTGGGCCCCCCCGGGCGTCCACTGACCTACTTCTTCCTCCTATATATATCCATGTACCCGAAAAACATCAGAAGCGACCACGAAAAACTATTTCCACCGCCGCAACCTTCTGTATTCACGAGATCCCATCTTGGAGCCTTCGCCGGCGCTCCACCGGAGGGGGAATCGACCATGGAGGGCTTCTACATCAACACCATAGCCTCTCCGATGAGTTGTGAGTAGTTTACCACAGACCTTCGGGTCCATAGTTATTAGCTAGATGGCTTGTTCTCTCTCTTTGAATCTCAATACAAAGTGCTCCTCGATCTTCTTGGAGATCTATTCGATGTAACTCTTTTTGCGGTGTGTTTGTCGAGATCCGATGAATTGTGAGTTTATGATCAAGTTTATCAATGAGAAATTTTTGAATCTCCTCTGGATTCTTTTATCTGTGATTAAGTTATCTTTGCAAGTCTCTTCGAATTATCACTTTGGTTTGGCCTACTAGATTGATCTTTCTTGCAATGGGAGAAGTGCTTAGCTTTTGGTTCAATCTTGCGATGTCCTTTCCTAGTGACAGCAGGGGCAGCAAGGCATGTATTGTATTGTTGCCATCGAGGATAAAAATATGGGGTTTATATCATATTGCATGAGTTCATCCCTCTACATCATGTCACATTTCTTAATGCATTACTCCGTTCTTTATGAACTTAATACTCTAGATGCATGCTGGATAGCGGTCGTTGTGTGGAGTAATAGTAGTAGATGCAGGCAGGAGTCGGTCTACTTGTCACGGACGTGATGCCTATATACATGATCATGCCTAGATAATCTCATAATTATTCGCTTTTCTATCAATTGCTCGACAGTAATTTGTTCACCCACCGTAATACTTATGCTATTTTAAGAGAAGCCAGTACTGAAACCTATGGCCCCCGGGTCTATCTCTTATCATATAAGCTTTCAATCTAATTTTATTTGCATCTTTACTTTTCCAATCTATATCATAAAATACCAAAAATATATTTATCTTATCATATTATCTCTATCAGATCTCACTTTTGCAAGTGGCCTTGAAGGGATTGACAACCCCTTTATTGCGTTGGTTGCGAGTTCTTGTTTGTTTGTGTAGGTGCGTGGGACTTTTGAGGAGCCTTCTACTGGATTGCTACCTTGGTTCTCAAAAACTTAGGGAAATACTTACGCTACTATTGCTGCGTCGCCCTTTCCTCTTCAAGGAAAACCAACGCAAACTTAAGACGTAGCAAGGGGGCGATCCATGAGAAGAGAGGGAGGGGAGTCAAAGTGAGGATCAAGTGGGTGGGTGTGAGATCGATGAAGAGAGCCATCGAAATTGTGTGTGTGCAAGTCAAAGATATAGGGCGACTAACCTGCCGGAACGTCAGAGGGCACATGTCAAGTTTGTGTCTGGCAGGGAGACATGACTAGAGCGCTCGATGTATCGGTGTGTGTGGGGGCTGGGGGGGAGGGGGAGGCAGAGGCCTAACTAGAGAGGTAGAACGACTCGTATATGTGTTGAGATGGAGAGACCCAACTATGTATTGAGGGAGATCGGTCGACATCTATACATAACTGAAGGACGGGAAGTAGGATGGGACAGAGAGAGAGAGAGAGAGGTGAGAGAGGGGGAGGGAGAGGGGTAGAGTGCTGGATGGGTGATGGAGTTGCTTCTCGAAGATGGTGGGAGATGCCTACTAGACAAACTGAGAGTAGAACTGTAATATTATCAATAAGAGTGGGGATTTGTTTCTGTGTGTGCCTCTGCGTGATAGATCTGTCAGGACGCATGCATGGATGATAAGGGGGAACCATGTGTTTGGTAAGCAAACTAACTAGATCGGTATATCAATAATTGTTTGTCAGAGGAAGGGAGAGACATAAATAATGGGGTAGATCAATCGAAGCGTGGGGAAAACGAGTTATAAGGATCTAGCTAGCTATATGTATAGCGGGAGATCGGTCGGTCTACATCCATTTGTTAGAGGCAAATAAGGCCCAGTGAGACGGATAGACAGAGAGAATGGAGCTAGGAGGTGGTGCGAGAGGCCGAGCTACTAGCTAGATAGGGGGGGAGTGAGCTGTTGTGAGATCGATGAAACGAGGGGCCAGAGTTTACATGTGTGTGGGACCGTATGAGAGACACGAGGCATGGACACATAAAGGAGGAGATTGAAGGTGCGTGTGTATGTTGTAGGAAGACATCACCGGAGAGGATTATCGATTGGTGTGTGTTAGAAAGGAGTTGTGGAGACTGTGGGAGAATGGCCTAAAGAAAAAAAAAAGAATGTGCGCGATGGATAGAATGCCGAGGGACGGGGAGGGCGAGGAGGGCGTGTGCATGGCCCTGTTTGGTTCCATGTGTTAGAGTTAGTTTGGGTTAGTTTGGACTCAACTAACCCAAAAATATCCAAACAGGAGGGTTAGTTTGGGTTAGATGCATCTAACCCACCCAAGAGGTGCTTATTTGGGTTAGTTCTTCTTGGGACCATTAAAAACACTTTTTCTTGCTCTCCCCACAACAGATCCCTTCCCACTTCCTCGAAGCTTCTCGTCCTCTCCCACCCTCCCTCTCGCACCGCCCGTGAAGGCAACTGGCCATATCCACAATCCCGTCTGCCGTCGGTAAGCAGCCCCGCCCTATCCTCCCGTTCCAACCCTCTCGTCTCCCCGTGGCCCGTCCGCCCGCCGGTAAGAAGTCGCGGCTCCTTGTGCGGCCCGTCCCCGCCGGCCTCGGCAAGCGTGACTCCTTGCGCAGGGACAGCAGATTCGGTTGGTGGGCTGCGCGAGAGGCCAGCGCGGCTCCTTGCCGGGCGCGTCCCCGTCTGCCTTGGCGAGGGCTCGCTCCGCCAAATCTGGCAGGAAATAGGGCCCAAAGTAGCCAAATGATTGAGAAAGACCATTTATTGTCAATCTAACCCTGCCATCCAAACACCACTTTGGTTAGAGTTAGTTCAGGGTTGGTTCAGTATTAGAATCTAACTCTAACCTCTAACTAAGTTAGAGTATACAAACAGGGCCCATGCACGAGAGAAAGCTAGTGCTAGCTACAAAGGCCAGAGGATTGTGTGGGTGTAAGAGACTAGCAAAGATCATAATTTGATATGAAAGTGGATTCATATATTTTAATAGATGATCATAGTGTTATAAACATATGCATCCATGAATATAGCGGTGATACGCCTGTTGTGGTTTTACACATGTTATACCATAATGTGATAATGCATGGCGTTTGCAACTCACAGCTAAATGTCGAACAATCTAAACCATACTATACATCGAACAATCCCACATTATTTGAATTTGTAATAATGTGTGGCGTTTGCAGCTTACAACTAAATATCAAAAAATCTAAACAATACTATATATCAAACAATCTCACATTTTATTTGAATTTGTGGTAATGTGTGGTGTTTGAAACTCACATATAAATACTTGTAGGCGTAGGGGGCGGGGCACCATACATTATGTGATAAACACATTATACATATGAGACATGGTTTAGATTACGAAGATCTAGCTAGAGTTTGAAATGTACTATGATTAGAAATCAACATAAAGTGGATTCAAAAAATCTAGTTCGAGTTCATATAGTACACATAGTTCATATCTAACTCAAGAGTAACCATGTGGTGTGTTGTGAAGATAATATGCAGACGGTGGTTTATCTTGACAATAATGATGATTGTAGATCTTATTAAAATAGAGAAAGGAATTCAAATGGTTTGACTTCACAACAATCATTATTGTAGATCTTATTCAAATAGAGAAATGAATTCAAAATAAGTTCATATTGAAGCGGTAGTATATACATTTGGAATGCACTAAAACGTTCATTTGAGTAGGAGGTTGTATGCATTATACACGTAGCCAAATATTTTAATTGAACGTAACATGAATTCAAAGTTTTGAATGACATTTGTAGTTCAAATTGATTTGGTAGAGTACACGGGACTAGACTCTTGTGTGATGCAAATTGATTTCTTTTTGTTTTTTCTTCGACGGAAGTGCGAATTTATTTGGTACAGTACATGTTAGGTTTGTCCGGAAATTTCAACCCATGCCTTGTTACCACGAAATATTTAAGATATATCTTTGTCTCATTGTGCTCCGACAACTTCCTCCATCTCAACCCGCGCCTTGCTATTCCAAAATTACAACGCGTGCGATAACTCCCACCTCCTGTGAAATCCCGACATGCGAAATGCACGTGATACCCCGGAACCGAAAGAACCGCCTAGCTCAAATCGGTGGGGGTACTTTCGTAACTTACCCCATATTTCGGACAAGCGCGTCCCTAAGCAATGGTTCCCCACTCCCATCCCATCCGCCCACCCATTCGCACACCGAGGCCACAAAAACCCGCGAAGCCCCACACCCTCCTCTGTCCGCCACCCAGCCGGAGCCTCTTCCCTGACAACGTCGTCCATAGCACCACCTCGACGTCCCTCATCCACCATACCGGATGAGGATCCGCCGTAGATCTCGTCGTCCCGCCGGTTTAGCCACCTCATCCTCCACCTCCAAGGAGTTGCCCTGATGTTCCCCTCGTATTTTGCGCCACCTCCATTCCCACACCGCCTTCTTCACCTGCACCACCGTAAGAGCAGCATCATCACCGTTTCCTCAGATGAAGCTGCGGCCTAATCGCCATCACCAAAGAGGTTGTACAATAATCGCCGCATTTTTTTTGATTCGATCTCACGATGCTATCGGCGCTCAGTCACGAGCCGACACGGCGCGGCTCCATCCACGGCGGCGTCGCCGGCCACTTCCTCCATGGTGTTGCTCCCTCGTCGGCGACGTCCACATCAGTAGGAGCTGCTGCTGCTTTAGCTCTCGCTCGCGCTGCTGCTCTGCTCTTGCTCTCGGTCCCCTGCGTGGTCTGCTCTTGCTATTACTCTTGCTCTTGCTCGCGCTGCTGCTCTTGCTCTTGCTCTTTCTTGTGATGCTGCACCGATTTAGCTACACTTCAGTTGACTGAATTGACTTTTGGTTCAGTCGATTTCAGGGGGTGGGGAGGGGGGCTCGCCGGAGTTAAGG
>NC_041387.1:334051327-334068911 GCF_002162155.2 Triticum dicoccoides | reverse complement strand
CTGGCGGTGGGGAGTGGTTTCGGGGCGGGCGGGGTGGCGCACCACCTGCCGCGGGCGGCGGGGGCGGTTATTTGGCCGGTGGTGGCTAGTGGCTCAGGGGGTGGAGGTTGAAATTGAACTGCAGGCCTATGATTTCGTATCCAACGGCTGGAAAATCGACTGACCAAAGAAGAAAAAGTCAGTCAACTGACGTGTAGCCTTACCAGATGCTGCTATACGACCAGCTGCCCTGGCTCTCGCACGCGCTGCTGTTGCTACTGCTTTTCTGCTACTAGTGCATTCTGTTTCGATAGTAAAATTCAGTTTCGACCGCAAAATTCAGTTTCGACAGTTAAGTTCAGTTTCATAGTTAAATTCAGTTTTGACAGTTAAATTTAGAGATGAGCGGCTGATGTATTTTACATATAGCACTTTGTGGTTATGTATTTTTTTGTCATCTATTGGAGATGCTATTAGAATTCTACTTAGGTTAACCTTGTCTCTCCTGTCCTGCTTCAGACTCGGCATCGTAAAACTCATCGGAGCTGCTCCAACGATGAAACCCTCCATCACAGCGGAGCAGTACCCTGGTCTCCATCTCAAGATGCCTAAGTTCTTCTTCCCTCCTCCGACAGCCAAGTTAGCCGGATCATCCTCACCTACCAACCCAATCACGCTAAGATCAACATGGCTTCACCAAAGAGGTTGTACATTTGTTGCATCTTTTTTACTCTACATGTTTTATATATTGTCCACTGAGCACACGTAGTAATGTGAAATACGATTAGTTTCTCCTACTATATGACAAGTAGTGAGGTACCAGGCAACTTAGCTATCCGTGATGGACTCTCTTGAACGCCATTATTATTTATCTCTGCGCGTTTGAGCTGTGAATTTGTCGATGGGCCTCGGAGTTGAGCTAGTAGGGCAGTGGGCTAGGTCTAAAGTAGTAGAAGTAGCACAAAAACATTTTTTGAGTGTAGGCTTTTCCTTGCTCAAGCCTGCGTACTAGAATCGCCAAAGGAAAGTGAAGGAAAAACATAGAAATTGGAAAGTTTCCTATGGTACTACTGTTCATGCATTTGGTTCAAAGGAATGGAGCAAAGGAAAAATGTATGATTTGTTCCTTTAGTGTCTCCTTGAAAGAAAAACCGTAGGAATTTTAATATCCACTTGTCCTCCTTTTCAAATTCCTATTCATGAAGCACAAGACTAAGAGATAGTAGCATAATAGCATTATAACCGTACATTTTCTTGTGGTTTTACTTAATCTCACCATGCTTCTTTGCATCTGTTATCTTCCAATTCTTGTGAACCAAACACCCAGATTGGCAGAAATCTTGTGTTTTTAAATTCTCTATTTTTCACGTGCATTCCTATCCTATTACTGTGTATTTCCTATCACTGCGTTGTTAGAATCCTCCAATTCAAATGAGCCCTTACAGAATTACATCTCTTATAGATAGTTGTCAAAGAAAACCTTGCATGGTTTGTCCCGCTCCTGCTGCACCGTCGTCCACCCCAGCTCAGTTGCTCCAACGACAGAAGGGTCCAGCACAGCAGGGATTGGCCTCCATACTGTCGTTCGCTGACTAAGATCTTCTTCCCCGCCGCCGGCAGCCATGACAACTGCATTACTATCATCAACCGAGCAGATGACCTCGAGGACTACACGGGTCCACAAGAGAGGTCGCACTCTTTCGTGTCTGCTTACGTTGTGCATCGCTTAATATTACATGACACTTTATCATCCTGTTCACCGATTAGACTCTGAGTCAGCTCCAAACTAATGGTCAAACTTGAGTTTTTAAATGGTTGTGGGGTACATATCGGGGCCACAATCAATAGTATCTATCTACTATCTGGTTAATCTCTGGTGTCTACAATGAGTTTCATTTTGGGTGGGAAACAAACAGTAAAGAAGACATTATCTGTATTTTTTAACTGAAGCCATTATCTGCCTACTATCATTGGTTTTGGATCTATCCACAGGTTGCTACCATCTCTCTGGATTTCTGCGTGCACTCCTTACATAATCTCACTATGTTTTATTCCTGCTAGTTGACCCATTGCGCCAAATGGCGCAGAGACCCGCTAAAGCCATGTTGTCGATGAAAATAGTTTCATTTTGCATGTATATATTCAATACTTGTAGTAGAAATCCCATGTGTTAAAACATGTTACATTGAAAATTTATCTATTACGCTGCGAAATCCGAGTTTGAAAAGTTAATTATATTTGTATAACATGTAGACCAGCTAAGGAAGAATTGTTTTAGTTGAAAATATGGTTATCATGATGAGAAAACTGACTTAAAGAAACATATTTGTATAAGATGTTTAGATCAGTTAAGGATGTATTTTTTTACCAGTGTTTGCCACCAAACTTTATTTTCCATGTGCACGAAAAAGAAACTCTTTGTGTTGTGCATATGAGGCATAGTTATTTGAAAGGCATGTATGCTACCTAGCCCAGCTCACGAACGAAGTCGTGTTTGACACGTCGCACCAAATGGTGTAGATGCCCGCTGTCTACAATGAGATATACATACACATTTTAATTTGGTAATACAGAGTCCTATTGCAACCAAATTAAAAGTACACACATAAAACATCGCAGCCGGAGCTCGATGCTTGCTCGGTGGTGCCCTCCTTCCATGTCCTTAGGTGGCTAGTTGGTGTGCGCATAGTGTTGGTCGTCGGCATCGCCGTTTAGTGCTTTAGCTCATTGGCATTGCCGGTGTGCTGTTCTACTTTGTGCCATGTACCTTTCTTTCTGCTTTGTCTTTCATTCATTTTCATTGTAATGTGGTGCTCATGTAATCCTAGCCGGTTGATAGCTTTGTTAATTCAAAGTCGGGCTAGGTTCGAGCTCTTCTCGGGCTCGGCCGGCGCCTTTTCTCTAAAAAAATGCCAGGCTGAAAGTAACCATACTATACTATATACCATTAATCCAAGGGCTTGTGTGGTTGATTAATCCTAGCCCTATTGGCACTCCAAACTCCTTGTCATGTAGGACAGACAAAACGTGCTTCAAGAAAAAAGACCATGGAACATTAGACCGTAAGGGCCGACAAGAGATGTAGGTAATCCTAGTAATAGGACAGCCGCTGGTATAAGTCTACATAAATATGAGAATCAAAATTGAAACAATCTTTCATTGCTTTTGACCCTGAACCATCTCAATATTGATGGAAAAAGATGGTGTTAAAGATGCAAATATAACATGATATAAAGCTAAAGAAGCCACACATGTCCTTCTGTCTTGTTTATCGTTTAAAGGAAAATCAAACTGGCAGCGCCAACCAACATAGTATAAGAAAGTGAAAGGTACATTCTTTATCCAGTTCCCGCACAAATATGATAACCATTTAATGGATGGTTCATCTAAGAACAACAAAGATAAATATCCTAGAACGATACCTCCAGAATGACTCCATAGTTCACATAGGATACAATCTTGCATGAGAAGTAGAGTATTTTTAGTTTCCTATGATCAAATGTAGGCACCAAAATGAAAGAAATGAATCTCTAGGTACTTATGTAGTAGATTTATAACACGAGGTCATGTAACAGGCAGAACATAGCATCATGAGAAAGGAACGAGATCATATCCCAGTCATCAAATTTTCCATACACACAATTGTACCTAACAAATGGGCTTGGCTAACAGGAGAACATAAGAAAGTATTAGTTAACTTAATAATCACCTGGAAAGTCAGCAGGGCTAGAAACCCAAGAAACTAAATAAGATGGGTATGACTAAAAGAACAATAGCATGGTGCAGATTCTTGTAGTCAAATAGATTGATGGTTAGGTAAGCAATTCTACAAAAACAATTTAGGGAAAATTTAGAAACATAACACATGCACTGGATTTCTCTTGTAAATTTGCATTTTTGCAGAGTCCCATATGGTAAGAACAGCAAAGACAGTTAATGATCAATGAGCATTCCACCTACTTTTGTTCTCAACACCCGATCATTAACCATTAGTCGAGTTGTTTCCTCATAAAACAAGTAGACAGATAAAATATGCGAGATCTATATTACATGAAAGTGTGCCAAAGCTATCACACTACAACTGGATGTTAAACCAGGAGGAGAGCATGACTATCTGAAGGGGGAAGCTAGAGCTATAAAATCTTCATTCTTCTCCTGGACCACAACTTCACCTGATGTCAGCAAGGAGATTGTGATATGCAAAAGATCCAGTAATACAATGAATCTGATTAGAATCACAATTTCTAATTGTTTTTGTAAACTAATTGCATGCATGGATGGTGCATGATAGCTACAGCTTTGCTTTCTTCCCAACCGCAGGTGCTTTTTCACCAGCGCTGGCATAAGCCTACAGAGGTAGCGGTTAGTAACAAGCTGTAAGATTGACAGTCTAGCTGAACACTAATTGTTGTATATAGGAGTACTACAGAAGTAGCAACTTTTAGCCTTTGTTTTGTTTGAAATAGAAACAAGAACTATATACTTCTGTGTAACAACTTTCTCATGTTTCCCAATAGTTCAAAAAAAGCTTCAGGAATGTAGTGCAGCTACTAATTAGCATATGTTCGCATGCAAGGAAATTATTTTCATCTAGTATATAGTACAGACACTAGTATTCTATGGAAGCCATCCCATATACTTCCATATATACTGAGAAGGAAAGACTGTTTAATGTAAAGAAGCATACCTCGTTTTTTGGTACTACTAAATACATGATGCATAAGCGGAGCACTGGCAAAAGAAGAAATGAGTAATAATTTAGGGAATAACATGGCAAGAGTAAGCCTTTAGGGGATAACATGGCAAGGACAATACAATCAGGGGAGAAAGCGGTAATGACACTACACTTAGTTGAGCATGCAACCTAAAGTATCATAGTTCAGCCATAATTCACAGAAACTGATGTCAAAAGAATAGGAAATAGCATGCTGAAAGTGTAATAATATCCACAGATACATAGTTCAGGCCGCGACCCAAAGCATCCTAACCTTTCAGAGCTATACCAATAGAATACATAGTTTACCGAACTCGCGCATGCTCTCCAACTGCGTGATTGTGGGAGCTACCATGTCGGAATCCTCCTTCGCTATGTCATCCTTCTCAACTCCAATAGAGAAAATAACTCCTATAGACAAAGACGTATGATTTTGTTGTCGAAGGATTACCGGTTTTATCTGGGGGCCAAGGACGCCATTGATGAAGGTGGCACTCATTGTGGAGGCTGCAAATCCAAATCCGAGGGCCCAAAACGCTGATATGCAAGGAGGATAAATTGTACGTGAGACAGAATCAACGAACACCAAACGGAGAATCACTTAGAGAAATCTCTCTGAGAAAAAGCGTAGGGAACAAAAAGAAACTGAATGGAAAACAAATGCATCCTTGTTTGCCGTCGAAGAACGATGCGTGCTTCTGCAATGTCGTCATGCCGCAGGCACCCGAATCATTGACGTACGCCGACGCATGGCTTCCTTTCCAGCTGGAATCAAGAAGGGAACACCATGTGTTGAGCTTGTACATAGATAAAGAAAGAAGGTACATTTAAAGTCAGGAAGTAATATTTCAGATAACTACAAATAAGAATCATTCGATAGCTAACTGTGTATCTGTAATACTGCACATGCATGTACTATCCTAGTCCCACAAAGCTCACTCTTGTGAATCAAATGGCCGTAAAACAATACAATTTTGCATAGTAGCTTGGATAAAAGAGAAAAAAATGCTGCACACGCGTTTCAAAAGATAAAGCACAAATTATTTGCTTGAATGTTTTGTATTGCATACAGGGCTAAACTTGTAGCCTTAAAAGATAACAACTGTTAGCAAGGAAAATCACGGACATTTACTGATAACATGAAGATCACCACAGAGCCCTTTCCAGTTGGATTTGTCATTGCTCGGTTGACTGGAGAGGCACCCATTTCCCATCAGTAGCAGCCAGACTTCTCCCCTCCACTTTGTGATGAACAATTGCGCCAAATGAGCAGAATGCAAGGCACCATAAAATTCACTTCCCGGAGACGCATTGTTCATGGCCTTCCGTTTCACTTCTTGTGGACAAAATATAAAGAGAAGACTTAGTAATTTACTACTACAAAATCATCAACACGTATATAAAGTATGCATATAGAAACGAGGTAACCATAAACCCAGACGTTTGCTTGTAACAAAACAAAGTATACAAAACATTTACAGAATATCGAGAGCAAAATACATCAAAACAACATGTTTAATCTTGAATAAAATAATTATCTACCAAATGTTCCTAATGGTACTTGAGATGAAAAACATTGGTTACCAAATTAAACGAACATATTAGTGGACAAATGCGCCCACTAATACTATTATAATGTATCTTCCTGTAAATGAACATAAAGATCTGTCTTGAAAGTATTCATATGTATTTTGCTTTATATTATATCTGACTTCATGTCTTCATACATCCATGATTCATGCAAGAAGTAATATATATGTCCCAGTGACAACTATATAGAACAAAGTGATATCACACAGAAGGAGAACAAACAAGGTAACTAGAATTAAAGGTGTCGTTCGGACAACCTATAGGCATAACCAGTTTTTGCTCCTCCTCTTGAATCGCTTCAGATTCATCAATTGATTCGGTGAACCATATGAGATGCTTCCCACACCATGAGTTGGTCTGGTACAGAATTAATTGAATCAGGAATATAGCAGATATGCAACTATAGTTGGGAGTTGAAGTGAAGCAGGAGTGCATTTGAAAAAAAGAAGAAGCAAGAAGTACCTTTATACCAAGAGTAAGAAATTGCTGCAGACATGTGGTCGTATCTAAATCAGTGTATCTCAGAGCAGCCTGCAAAAATGGCATGTGTACCATGCAGTGTGATACACCTAAGCATCTTGAATCACCCCAGGATACCTAAAGTGCCATTAAGGGAACACTCAGCGATGGAACATCAAGTACTAAATGGTCGAATCAGTGACATCCAAATGGAGAGAGAGAGAGAAACATGAGCATGCTTATCGAGCAATGGGAACAAGAAAGGGAACACTTTCTTCAATAAATATTTGGCAATGTTTCCCCGATATGCAAGAAGTTACCTAGCATGACTCCTCATGCGGAGCTGCATCGAGAAGAAGATATAGGGCTGATCGAATATTTTATCCTCCTTGCTCTATTGCTCTTGTTGGCCTGTCCTGCACGACCTCTCCCTTCCACTCCTCGAGGCGCTCCTGCAGTCAGCACAACCATCCATGAGACAAGAGGGGGAAAAGAGAGTGAGGAGGTGAAGGCAAACCTGAATCACCTCCTGCTGCTCCGGCCGGCGAGCCTCCTTCAACTGCTGACCCCGACCACATCCCCTGCTCGACCAACCCCGCTGCTTCCACCCAGAGGCGCAGGACTCGCCATTGCTTTCTACCTTCTCCCTCCGAACTGGCCGTCATCGTGGAGTACCTAAGGGTGGGAGCATGCCCGGATCCGCCACTCCATCAGCCCCTGCCGCGCCCAAAGATTGGCGCGGTTCGTGCAGCGGCGGCTAACAAGGGAGAGAAGATGGATCTGGAGGGAGGGGACCGACGGCTATGGTGACGCGGGAGGGAGGAGGTAGGAGGTGGGATTGGCGTGGCGGCTGTGTTGATTGGGGAATGGGCTAGGGGAGGAGGAAGGGTGGAGGCGCTGACTTCCCACGGCCTACTGCCCCCGCTCCGACCCGCTGACCCGGCCGCCCACCACAGGACCAGGGCAACATATTGGGTTGACGGCGCCCGCATGGCCTCACCGCCACTACCGCCTGGATTCGCTAGCCGCCGCGTGGAGTCACCCTGGCCGCCGCCTCGAGTCACCTCCGTCCCCGCCGCGAGTGAGAGAAGAGAAGGAAGGCGAGGTGGAAGGGCAGTATGGTGGAGAAGGGTGACGCACGCGGCGGAGAGGCTCCATGGCGGAGGACGTGGTGACGGGACGAGGAGGCGGAGAGACTATGGGGATCGAGGGGAATGGGGGCTAGGGTTTGTGCGGCGACTGGTACGAGACCGAGGGGAGGATAGGATTGGCTGCGAAACACGCGGAGGGGATTGGCCAAAAATTTCATGCAGACATTGCTCCATGGTAGGCGCAAAGGCAGCCCCCCTTCACCTATTTTGAATTGTAATCGAGAGGAAGATATCTGTTCCGCGGGGGATTCAGAAGGAGAAGACCATTCCTATTTACCTGCTAAGTTTTTTGCTCTAACTTGGCATGCTGATGTTGGTTATATCATGCATATGGTGCCTTGCATTGCTTTCTTTATGCAACAAATATGTCGTCTGCTTAGTTTAGACATGCTTTATGTGAATGCCATCTGTTTATTTTATTCATCGTTTATGTGAATTATGCAATGCCATCTTATTTAGCCGGGCATCATATATGTGAATTTTGCAATGTCATCCTGCTTAGCCAGTCATCTTATATGTGAATTATATCAGGCCATCCTTTTTTCGTATTACATTTCTAAACAATGTTAGTACATTCAGCTATTCTTCGTGTGCATCAGCCATTTGACACGATGATGGAAACTTTCGGAGTGAAAGCAAGGTCTTCAGAGCAGACTATGCTATCTGACGAAGAGCATATCTCGCTGGTTACGGATAGCTCCTCAGAGGAGAATTCAGAGACAGATGTCCAGTCCTGTTTCCCCACATAGGTGTATGCTCTAACTTCGCAGGGTTATGTTGTTCATATCATGCGTATGGTGTCTTGCATTGCTATGCCATTTGATTAGTTTAGACATGTTGTGTGTGAATGCCACCTGTTTAGTGTCTAATCACCATATATGTGAATTATGCATTGCCATCTTGTTGCAAGACATTATGCATGTGAATTATGCAATGCTTTCTTGTTGCAAAGGCATTATATATGTGAATTATGCAATGCCATGCTATTTAGCCAATCATCATGTATGTGAATTATATCATGCTATCATTTTTTGTATCACGTGTTCCATTTATCGACAACGTTTGTATATTCAACTACTCTTCCCGTGCATCAGCCATTTAAAGTGGTGATGGAAGTATCTGGAGTGAAAACATGGTATTCAGATCACACAATTCTACTTGCTGAAGCAGACATCTTGCTGGTTATAGAGAGCTCCTCGGAGGAGGATTCAGAGACTGATGACCAGTCCTATTTCCCCCCTGAGGTCTATGCTCAACTTAGGCTAGGTTATATTACCCATGTCATGCATGTTGTCTTGCATTGCTTAGTTTTTACATCGTATATGGATGGCTATCTGCTTATTTGCTTACTATATAAATTATATATTTGAATTATATCATGCCATCATGTTTACGTACACAACATCTCTCTGAATTATGGCATGGCAACCCATTTAATAAAGACATCATACAGTTATATCACCTCATCTTGTTTAGTGTTTATAGTCATCATATTTTGAATTATGTCATTCTATTCGTGAATTATATCATGCTATCATGTTTCCATAGGCGGCATGTATGTGAAATATGGCAAGCCAATCTATTTAATAAACACATTATATAGTTATATCATGTTATCCTGTTTACATAGTCATCATATTTTGAACTATGTCTGTCCATATTTTCTAGTTAGCCATCATAATGTGAAATTGTGTCATGCTATCCTATTTAGTTAGCCATCATATATGTGAAACTGTGTCATGCTATCCTGTTTGGTTAGACAACATAAATATGAATTATTTCATGCCCTCTTTTATTCCCCACTATCCATTGGACCTGTCTATCATACAATGTCTATACATTCAATTACTTTTCTTGTTTATCAGCCATTTGAATTGGAGAGGGTGATGGCAGTATCTAAGGGAGTATCAACACGGTCTTCAGAAAAGATAGTGCTACCAATTGATGCAGATAGAACCACAGTTGTACTTGCCCAAGAACCAGCCCCACCACAAATAACCCAGACTCTCGCAGATTCTACCCCTACCCGGTTGGACAGAGAACCAGCTACACCCCTTCTAACCCCAACTCCATCAGATAGTAACCCAGCACCGTCTCCACCGTAGAGCACCCAAACACGAGCAGTTAGTAAGGAAACTGTAGTTCCCAAAGCACGAGGACCAACACTTCGAATCCCAAGTCAACGCTTAAAGGAGATGAAGAATTGTTCTCAGGTCAGGTTCTGACATGGAATTAACACGTCAGATGTCCTCATGAAAGGACTTAGTCGTGGAGCCATTGCAACAGGTTAGCTTGAAGGGGTTAAATCGGACCAGGGACACGGGAGTTTTTATACTAGTTCGGCCCCTTCGATGAAGGTAAAAGCCTACGTCTAGTTGTGATGGGATTGACTGGGTTTCGATGACTAGGGAGCAAATACACTTCGCCTGAGTCTCGAGTTGTTGTTTCTTGTCCCTGAACCGCCGTCGGGTTGTCCCTTTATATACACAGGTTGACGCCCGGCCGGTCTACAGAGTCCAGAGGTCGACTCATAGAAGTGTCCGGCTCGGTCTCTCCTTTCCTAACTTACGTTACAAGTTACATAACCATGGCGATTTACCATTATGGGCCCTAATCCGCCTTTGGGCTCCGGGCTTCTAAGCTTCAGCAGTAAAACACCATCTTCTGGATCTTCGTGGGCTTCAACATAGTTGAAGGTGAACCGGGCCCTCCTGGCCGGTTTACACTCAGTAGTTATATGCCCAACATTAGGCCCCAGATTGATTTGAACCTATTCATGTCAATCTTCAATACTTAAAGAAATCTTGTGAACATCTCCTTATATTCTCGTAAACCGCCATGTTGTCTTCTCCTGTAAACTTTGTTAAACCGCCGTGACGTCATCCTATAGTCACAGCAATGGACCATCATGACATCATCTCTATATTAAAAAGATTGCCTTCATTAATGGTATCCTGAAAATCAAGGCGACAGGCGCGCCCTCTTTGCCGCTTCAGGCTCCTTGATTCTTGCGACTGCTACTTATCCCTTTCTCCTTATAAATAAAGCCGACGGGTCTTTCCATGCTTTCCCTTGCCTCTTCTTCTTCCTCTCACGAACCCCACTGCTCAAGCTCCGCCGCCACCACAGAGCGCACCGTCGTCTTCGTCTCTGGCCGCTGCATCACCCTGAATCGAACCAGAGTTTTCACGGCATCCCTCCACAGTAGATGTGCACTGGTAAGTTTTCTCTTTCCCGCATCTTTAGATCTGTGCTAGGGTTCACGAGTTCTTCTGTACAGTTCCTCGTCCATCTCAGTTCTTCGTTTTTCCTTCTGTCATGGTTGCTTTGATCCAACAGTAACGTAGATCCCGTGCGGTAGTTACTCCGCATCCATTTTCAGTACTAGTAGATCTTCCTTTTTTGCAAAGAATCCTCAGTAGAGCGCACGACCTTCTCTGTTCTACTTAACGCCATTATAGGTCGCAGAAATTTTTCTTTACTGAAGCATGGTAGATCCAAATAAATTTCATCATTGTGTGAAACCTTTTTCTGTCAACACTTAGTAAATTTTCATCTCTGGCCCCTCCACCTAAGGGCGGTTTAAACTTTGAATAGTTGGTAATCCGCCATATATCATTAGCCCTCTCTTAAACCGCCGTCTTGTCATGAATAATAAACTCCGGTTTAACTTACTTATATGCCTTCATCAAATTCCCCGGTTTAACAATGATTAGTACGTACCAACCAACTGTCGTAAACCGGCCTTCATTTTTCCCTTTACAGTTTGTTTCCAAGATGACTAAGCAATTCGCCGCTTGAACTGGGTTCCATCCCGGATCACGGAAACGCGGATCAACGGATATGTAGTGACGGGTGCTTTAGCCTCAAAAAATGTCCTTCATTGGCGAGTTCCTGGCCCTGAGTGCCCTCTTGAGCCTCGGGATGGTTAAGTTATTGTTTTTATGCAGCACTTAGACCGGGGCTTCAGCCCTCCTGGATCAAAAAATTTCCGGGATGTCCTTGCGAGCTTCCAACTCCATCCACAAGATATTGGACCAAAATCCATATCAAATATATGCAACTTTCAAGTATTTTGTGAAGTCTACCTTCAAGAAGAACTATCTGTTGAGCTGTTCCGGGACTTCTTCCATCTAAATCGCCAAACTGAATTTTCTGATGGTCCTAATACGGAACTTGGCGGGGCATCAATCCAAAAGAGGAAGGAAGTTGATTTCCCACATGCATCACACCACAGTCATCCCAAAGACTGGAAACAAACTTGGTTTTACTGTCAGAACACTGCCCCTACTGAAGAGAATCCCTTGCCGGGTTACCGTCCTCACCGGCTTAGCAACAGCCACCCATTACCTCGACGATTAACTGCCAAAGAGCGGCAAACTTATGCTCCTTAACTCGCCAAGCTCCGGGCTCTCCTGGCCAACGGTTTGACTGGTGTTGATCTCATGCGCTGTTGGGTTAAATGGCACATCCTGCCCTTAAGTCGCCGCTCCGGATTAATGCATGAGTATACCGACAATGCCAACGATCCTTAACGGTTTAATGAAATAGAGGTGACTGATGACGAAGTCACCAAATCGGTGAAGAAGATGTTAGACGAACCAATCGCCGCATGCAGCCAAACCGGGCTAGCCCCCTTTTACACCGTCAACAAACCACCAACGGTAAATATTTTAACTTTGTACTTTCTTGATCCTCCTCCGCTTTAACATTATTCTAATAAATCTTTGTTTAATCTTTACAGCCCAACAACTCCTTTTGGAAAAGAAAAACTTCAGATAAACCGGCAAGGGCTCATCGTGCCAAGAGCAAAGCTACCAAGAAAGCAGCCAAGAAGAAAACCGGCGAAGCTGCTAATCCGGCCGAAGATGTTGAAGATTCGGATCAAGAGGTAGAACTTGACTCCCTTGGATCCTTTTTTATACATCTTATTAATAATGACTATTATCAGGATGATGCGGAGGTCAGTCGTGCGGACCATGTTGAGGTAATCTCTCTTTCCTATGATTCAGATCTCGTGCCGGTTCAAAGATTTCGCCATGCAGTTCGGAAAGTGAAATGCTCTCACCCTCTTTCTTATTTGGATCCAAATTTCCTTTGAAGACACAGCAACCTGAAGGGCATCGCACAACCCTACACAGTGGCCAGCAAGTCACCTCTTCCGGTTTACCGGATACACCAACCCGGAAGCATCATCCAGAGGTTACTTGTTCTCCCGAAAAACGTTATCATTTGAAGGGTTTCTTTCGATACCCACTTAATCCGTCTGACCCGAATTACCAGGCGTCTTCCAACTCATCTGGCGGTTCATCAACCACTCAGCTGCCTCCCCTCAAGACCGTTGCTGGGTAAGTGCATTGTTTTTCGGTTTGTTTCTTCATGCATTGGTTTATCATATTAATCTTTATTCTGATGTTGTAGTGCCAAGACCCGATTGAGCAAGAAAGCCAAGACCTGTGGCGCCACTAACGACGTTGAACCGGAGAAGACCCCAGAAAATGCCGGTGAAAATCCTGACATTGCCATGGATGACTCTGCCCCGCAAGACCCATCTATTGATGCTAATCCGCCGTAGGCTGATCCGGCTACACATGTTGACACATCTACTGCACGTGCCAGGCCTTCCAGCACAGTCGCTGATCTGCTGAGTTCAGCTCCTAATCCGCCAAGCCCTGCTGCCAATCCGCCAAGTCCTACTGCCAATCCGCCAAGCTCAGCCAAAGACAATGTCAATCCACCAAGCCTAGCCAAGGATGATGATGATGTTGTTGTCACTGGTACTGCTTATACCGCCCCAGGCAATCCAGTTGCTTTATCAAAGCATACTTCCAAGGATGAATTTGCTGCTATGGGCAAGGGGAAGGGGAAGACCGACTTGTCAAACTATGTTAATCTTTCTGCTCAAGAGCTTCATTCGGGATTTCTGAACCGGTTGTACACAAGTCGAGATTATGAGGTCGGTTTGGTGAATCTGATGAAGGAACGCTACGAGGTAATCTTCCAAACACTTTCATCCTTATTCTGTCTATTCACTATATCGTAGCCCCCAAGGGCCGGTTTGTCTCTGGAAGACAAACCGGGACTTTAATAAGAAAGAACACTTCAACTGAGTAGCCCCCAAGGACCGGTTTATCTCTTGAAGATGAACCGAGACTTTTTATGTTCCATACTGTATTTTGTTGACTTTCCTTGTGTATTTTCCGGATCAAACACACATTAGCCCCCAAGTGCCAAGATAAAAACTTGTATTGATCCTTGGGACTTTAAACAATTAGTAGTAAAGAAGCAATCCACATTAGCCCCCAAGTGCCAAGTGTATAATTGGTTATATGCTTGGGACTTTGACAAAATACTTACATGCTCCTCTTCTGACTGTGGCAGGCTGATATAAGTCACCAAGGCACTCAAATTGTCGATCTTCAAGAGAACATCAAGTCCCAACAAGCAAAAATGTCCAAGGCAAAAGATGAGCTCAAAACCGCTTTGGCAGCCATGGAACAACTCAAAGAAGGGTTCAAGACGGAGCGTGCCAACTGGGAGACTGAAAATAATGCATTGCTAAAGCGGGCGGAAGACGCCGAGTCAGATCTTAAACCGGTGGCGGAAGAGCTAACTGGGTTGAAGCGCCAAGTGAATGCCATGACTTCTGCAGTATTTGGTAAGTGCTCTTGCCAAGGCTTCTTGAGTGACCATCTTTGTAAGTTGCCGGTTTAACATGAAATTCTTAAACCGTCGTAGGTGGCCGCATTGCTCATCTGGGCTCTGACATGCGGATGAAACTGAAGGCAGCATATACTCTGATTGAACAACTGTATACCGGTGTCCAACGGGTTATCTGTGTAGCCTCATACAATAATCCGGCCCCGACATTAATCAAGGACACGCTAGCAAGGCTATCCATGATGCCAGCGCAGATAGAAGAGATGAAGCGATCCGCCGCCAGGGCTGGCGCTTTGTTGGCACTTACCCGAGCCAAAGCATGGATAGCTGACCTGGATCCGGTTGATATCGCCAAGGGCTTTCCTAGCGAGCAAGAAAACGGGGCAGAGTTTGATAACGAAGCCCTCAAAATTGTGACAAGGGAGATGCGTCCTCTGGCGAGTCAATTAGCAGAAGAAGCTAAAATGACGGTTCATTGGTCCTTCTATGATGCCAACAACAAACGGATTGACACTGTCATACCGGAAGTGCAAAATCTTATTCCGCCAATCCGTAAGCACAATTACGCCCCTGACATTGATCCGACTGAACTTATAAGTGAAGATGCTATCTTTTAGGCTTTAACCCGGATTGACTAGACCACCACTAACTTCCAGCCACTGGATGAAGAGGAGGAGGCTGAACCGACGCCAGATGATCCATCAACTTCACGTCAACATGGTGATGAGTCCTGATCCGGCAATCTAATTGATGCTTCCTAAACTTTGTTCTGTGGAAAGAACAACTCCATATTTTGGGCCGTGAAGCGCCTTGTAATAGGCTAGTTAAAATACTTTGATCTACTACCATCATGCACTGGGATATACTTTCATTGATCCGCCATGCCAATTTCAGTGTTGGCTTATATATCTTAGTAATATTATGCAAATCCTATGTCTGCATAAAAAAGATCTGTACGGGTCATAATGCCCAAGGTAAAGCCTGGCTAATAACCAAAGCGGAATAAATACGAAATAACTCATACCTGTGATATGAAATCACTGAGTAAGGGTGAAAACCCAATTCTTGAGCTGTTATATCCCTTACCCTATAATGATGTGATGAATAAGTCATGTCGGGTTACTATGCACACCAAATGATTAAACTGACGACCTATAGTCAAAGCCAGACCGAGTTAACAACCACCGGTTTGATAAAATGGTTTATCAACTTATAGCTGAAAACCAAGCTGGGTTAACAAACACCAGGTTAACATGATGACTAAAGAAGCTACACCGGGTCAAAGAACACCGGTTCAAGATAAATTCATCCAAAGGTAAAAACTTGGCAAAAAGGCAAACAAGAAACCATGTAGTCAAGGCTTTTCAAGGGCTGCCAGGCCCAAATTCAAGGCTTTTCGTGGGCTGCCAGGCCACTGAGTTAAACCATTTTGCAAAGCCTTTTAAGATGGGCCTCCAACTAACCAATCGTCGTTTTAACTTTGACAAGTTCAGGGTCTGTATAAGATTGACTTGTCAAATGTTTGGCGGGTCATGCCAGGATTACCTGGATAGGAGTGGCTTACTTGATGAAGGCACGTTAACCCAGGGTTTTAGGTGAATACACCAGGCTTCCAAGCCGTGGGTCGATACCCAATTACAAGGGTCCTTTCAAACTCTTTGTGGCTTTTGCACAAAAGAGCCCCCAAGTAACTTTGTGAGCTGTGCTCAATGGGTGCCTATGTTTGAGCTGTGTATAACATCCAGACTCTCTTTGGCCCCTTGGGTGTGAAGCTCCCAAGCTGTGTTGTGGCATGATAGCCGGTTTAATGGACAAGGTGAGTCATCGCTTTGAGAGTAGAAGCCCCCTTGTAACCAAGAAATATTGGAAGAACGGCAGAGGCCCTGCTTGTAGCAAGGATGCCGGTTTATTATATTGATCATAATATACACATTGTCATAATATGTACATAAGAAAAGCCTATGACTCAGGTGTAGTAAGGCCGAAGGAGAGCTATGTTCCATGGCCGCTGGGTCTCCTCCTCAGAACTGCGTGAGTCTTCTCGAACGTCAATGAGGTAGTATGGTCCGTTGTGCAGATTTTTGCTGACCACAAAGGGTCCTTCCCAAGGTGGGAATAACTTGTGCATATCGGACTGATCCTGGATGAGCCGGAGCACTAAGTCGCCTTCTTGAAAGGTTCTTGTCTTAACTCGGCGATTGTGATAACGGCTGCAGGTCTTGTTGATAAACCGCCAATCGAGCCAAAGCCATGTCCCGTTTCTCATCTAACAGGTCCAGCGCCTCTTGGCGTGCTTGCTCATTATCCACTTCAACATAGTTGGCAACCCGAGGCGAATTGTGACGCCCGGATAATTAGGCTACAGTAAACCTCCGTTAATGATGCCACGTCACCACGGTTACTGTTGCTAATCTCGCGTTAGTTTGAAACCGATTCAAATTCAAATTCAAAAGAAAAGCAAGCAACAAAAGTTTTCAAAAAATTAAAACTAAAATGTTCGGGTTGTTTCAAATAAATCGTAAGCAATTATGATGGAGAAACCAAGATTTTATAGAATGCTTAAATGAGCTATAAGGATTTAAACAGTAGCAAAAACAATTAATTAAATGCCTTTTACAATTAATAAATTACTAAACTATTTTATTTTGTCACCAAACTTTTTATGGCATTGGGGTATTTTGTAACACTAATTTAGGTACTACTTGTATATTTTATAAAACAAAATTATATAGAAAATAAAATAGAAAGCTAATAAAAAGAAAACAAATAAATACAAAAACAAAAAAAGAAACAGAACCTCCCCCTGGACCATTCGGCCCAGCTAGCCAGGCCGGCCACAGGCCCAACTGGGCCAAGGCCCACCACCGCTCACTTAACCCCCCACGCCCCCGAAACCCTAGCCCCCACGCACCACTCCCCCCGTCGCCCCACTTGCTCCCCCACTTCCCCTCGATGGGATCTGGATCGGGGGCAGAGCCCGATTCCCCCGCCTCCGTCCTCCCCCGCGACGCCACCTCACCGGTGCCGCCCG
>NC_041387.1:334042986-334050383 GCF_002162155.2 Triticum dicoccoides | reverse complement strand
AATTGAAAAATAGAAATAATTATTTAATTAATTAGTAATTTGATTAATTAATTAATTTGCTTAGTTAACTACCTAATTAACTTTGATTAATTAGCCTAATGAACATATTTAGTCTAATTAAACCTGCTTAGTTAAACTAGTCTATGACGATGGGCCCCATTGCCCTGTTTGACCAGTCAACGTTGACCCAGTCAACAGCTGACTAGACTGTTGACTTTGACTCTGACCCCACCTGTCATACACTATGGCTGGCACTGCACTTTGTGACAATAGTTTTACTGATTAAATTTTGGAGTTAAATAAATCAATATAATCATATAAAACTTTGGAAATTCATATAAAATAATCCGTAACTCGGATGAAAATACTTTCTACATGAAAGTTGCTCAGAACGACGAGACGATTCCGGATACGCAACCCGTTCGTCCGCCACACCCCCTAACCTATCGAACTCGCAACTTTCCCCCTCCGGTTCCTCTGCCCGAAAACGCGAAACTCCGGGAATACTTTCCCGGATGTTTCCCCCCTTCGTCGGTATCACTTACTACCGCGTTAGGGCACACCGCACACCGCGTATTGCCTTGTTATATTTTGTGATGCTTTGTTTGCTCTGTATTCATTATTTCTTCCCCCTCTTCTCTCCGGTAGACTACGAGACCGACGCTGCTGCTGACCAGTTCGACTACGGAGTTGACGACCCCTCTCTCTTGCCAGAGCAACCAGGCAAGCCCCCCCTTTGATCACCAGATATCGCCTATTCTACTCTCTATACTGCTTGCTAGAGTAGTGTAGCATGTTACTGCTTTCGTTAATCCTATTCTGATGCATAGCCTGACATTGTCGCTACATCTGTTGATACCTTACCTGCAATCCTAAATGCTTAGTATAGGGTGCTAGTTTATCATCATTGGCCCTACATTCTTGTCAGTCTGCCTTGCTATACTATCGGGCCGTGATTACTTGGGAGGTGATCACGGGTATATACTATACATACATACATACTATACTGATGGTGACTAAAGTCGGGTCAGCTCATTGAGTACCCGCAAGTGATTCTGACAAGGGGGCTGAAAGGACAGGTGGCTCCATCCCGGTAGAGGTGGGCCTGGGTTCCCGACGGCCCTCGACTGTTACTTTGTGGCGGAGCGACAGGGCAGGTTGAGACCACCTAGGAGACAGGTGGGCCTGGCCCTGTTCGGCGTTCGCGGATACTTAACACGCTTAACGAGATCTTGGTATTTGATCTGAGTCTGGCTACTGGCCTATACGCACTAACCATCTACGCGGGAGTAGTTATGGGTATCCCGACGTCGTGGTATCAGCCGAAGCACTTCAGACGTCAGCGACGGAGCGGCGCGCGCCGGATTGGAACGTAAGCCTGCTCTTGTATTAAGGGGGCTAGTTCCGCTTTCGGCCGCGTACGCAACGTGCAGGTGTGCTATGGGCGATGGGCCCAGACCCCTGTGCGCTTAGGTTTAGACCGGCGTGCTGGCCTCTCTGTTTTGCCTAGGTGGGGCTGCGACGTGTTGATCTTCCGAGGCCGGGCATGACCGAGGAAAGTGTGTCCGGCCAAATGGGATCGAGCGTGTTGGGGAATGTGGTGCACCCCTGCAGGGAAGTTAATCTATTCAAATAGCCGTGATCTTCGGTAACAGGACGACTTGGAGTTGTACCTTGACCTTATGACAACTAGAACCGGATACTTAATAAAACACACCCTTCCAAGTTCCACAGACAACCCGGTGATCGCTTTTCCGCAGGGCGACGAGGAGAGGATTGCCGGGTAGGATTATGCTATGCGATGCTACTGGAGATGCTACTTGGAGATGCTATTTGGAGGACTTCAATCTACTCTCTCCTACATGCTGTAAGACGGAGGCTGCCAGAAGCGTAGTCTTCGATAAGACTAGCTATCCCCCTCTTATTCTGGCATTCTGCAGTTCAGTCCACCGATATGGCCTCCTTACACATATACCCATGCATATGTAGTGTAGTTCCTTGCTTGCGAGTACTTTGGATGAGTACTCACGGTTGCTTTCTCCCCCTTTTTCCCCCTTTCCTTTCTTTCTGGTTATCGCAACCAGATGCTGGAGTCCAGGAGCCAGACGCCACCGTCGACGACGACCCCTACTACACCGGAGGTGCCTACTACTACGTGCAGCCCGCTGACGACGACCATGAGTAGTTAGGAGGATCCCAGGCAGGAGGCCTGCGCCTCTTTCGATCTGTATCCCAGTTTGTGCTAGTCTTCTTAAGGCACACTTGTTTAACTTATGTCTGTACTCAGATATTGTTGCTTCTGCTGACTCGTCTATGATCGAGCACTTGTATTCGAGCCCTCGAGGCCCCTGGCTTGTATTATGATGCTTGTATGACTTATTTTATTTGTAGAGTTGTGTTGTGATATCTTCCCGTGAGTCCCTGATCTTGATCGTACACATTTGCGTGCATGATTAGTGTACGGTCAAATCGGGGGCGTCACAAGTTGGTATCAGAGCCGACTGCCTGTAGAAATCCCCCTTCCAACTCCTTGGCCGAAGTCGAGTCTAGACATTGCAAAACTTTTACTAACATGGCTGTGTGCCTTACGGGCCCACGTCGCCATTGGGTGGTATTAGGATCTTTTATTCCTCGACCTATACTCTGGGACTCTTATTTCTCTTCAATTCGGGTTAAATGATTTTTGCTAAATCTAACATTAGGATCTCGTTATCACTTTCACCCGGAGAGCCCCTTATTAATGATGATCGTCTGCGGCACGTGAAGACCCTGAAGATACTCGCCGTTGTTAACCCGAGAACTTATGTTCATCACATTTGCAATTCCCCTTCCACCGTCAACCCTTATGGATAACTACTTGCAGTTGTTATTCTTACATTCATCCCCAGTTGGTCTTGTTATTACCAGATACCTCGAAACACTCGTCGTTGTCTCGTTAATCCTTTGAGCTTATTGCCTTGCTGTTCCTTGTCGCCTGAATACCCCTATGGATAATTCTCGCACTTATCGAGTATCCGCTCATCCCCCAGTTGTTCATGTGTTTCACAATGGTCTTCGAAATACTATTTGATCCTCCAAAAATCCTTAATAGCTTATTGCTCTGCAATACTTGTCTGCTTGCATTATGGATGCTTTCCATATGTCTGGCAATATTCGTTAGTATCCTTAGGCATCGTCATTTTGATCCTATTGATTCGGCATGTGTGCGAATGCACACAGTCATCTATCAACCCTTCTGAATTATCCTTCCGGCTCAGACATCATTTTTGAACATGAGCTGGTTCTCGACCAAACTATTTGTCGTCAATTGTGCCTCTGGTATATCCAACTTATCCATCCTTGATCAGAGCGACTGCTTCTGATCCTTTGTTTTGGAAATCGAAATTCCTTTATTATCTAAGCATCTAATTATTTCGATGTTCTATAATATGATGCCCGTGCATTCTTCTTCCTCTGGTTGAGTACCGATGCTCACATCAGATCCCTTGTGGACCAGCGGTTCCTTTGTTGGATTTTATCCGACAGTGTCCTTCATATTGAATAACCTTGAGAGCCTTTCCATGGGTATATAATGCCTTTGGTAAATTGTATCATCTGCTTTTGAACAATGCTCTACTTTCGATCTTGTATTATTTACCCCGAAGTTTGTGGTATATGTTCGTAAGATGCCCTGATGGGTTGAACCTATGCCTTCCTTACTATGTGGGAACTCGGAAGTTTTACGGGTCATACTCATCTGGTATTTCACCAGGTAAAACTTTCAACACTAATGCCATTATCGAAAGGAGAAGTGAATGTAAGGTTATGCTTTGGAGAAGTGGGAGTCGACCTTGAACTTTGTGTTCATGCCCATGGAACCGAGGTGGAACTTATCATGGAAGCTTCTCGTAGTAATAATAATCCCCTTGTTATAACTTCTTCTCTTATCTATGCTTGGTCTTTTGCGACCGTGGTTTCGACCATATTGTTCTTCTTTGATCCCATTTCTTGGACAAGTTTAAGTGCTTGCCTTCTGCAAATGATTTCACTTGTCCAACCTCTATCCCGCTCTACCCTTGAGTATACCCTCTGGTACCGCAAGAATATCAGGGAACTACATAACTTCTTATGGGTTCTTCATCAACTGTTATCTCTCACCGATTCCAATTTTCCTGGGTTCTGGGTTGTCGTCAACCGAGAACATCGATAAGTGAATCGATTCCGCACTCCGATTCAATAAATCTAAGTAATTCTCGTTGCTTACGAGTTTAATAATCCTTCAAGTCATTCCTAGCCTTATCGGCTATATCATTATCGTGCAAACTTCTAACTGTGCTACCTGGTCCTTCTTCCCGGAGCACAAAATTTTCGACGATGAACTAACCTTACGTCGATTTTCCTCGTCATATCCTTTCACCTTAAACAACAAGCTTGAGTTCGAGTTTGTGTCGTACCCTTGGTTCCAATAACCTCTTGCTTCATCATTCCTTTGACTTGATGTCGTCGCTGATTGACTACATCTGCATGAAATCTCTCGACAATTGTGTCGTGATCATCATCAACCTTATGAGCTCTTCCAGGAATTCAATTGAATTCATGATGGGTAATACCATCCTTGCCCCTCGATGATTCCTGTTCTCATCGACCACTTTATTGCCTTTCGTTCAACACAACTTGTCCGTGTTTTAGGTAAACCTTGAGATCACTGCTACCCAGCAGTTGATCTTCCTTACCTCGGAAGTATTACCATCTCTTTTTGTCAAGAATGTGGTGAGAATTTCACCACCTCTTAATAATTCTTGATATCATAATACTTCTTGCCATCTTCGTTCATTCCTTGGTCCCCGTATTGTTTTCAACCGGAATATCGACAATGGAGCTATGACGTGTGAATTCAAAACTTCTAGCAACCCTATTGCTTTGAAGTGAATGGGCGATAGTTCATTCTAAGTCCTTCGCTAATTGAATCACCATTCTTGCATTGGTCGTGCAACCCAACCCATATTTCGGGCGCACCTTTCAACCAATGTTTAATTGTGTATGTTTTCCTCGAGCATACTTCCTTATATCATTTGATCTGACAAATGTTATCTCCTTGTTCACTTAATGGTGGAAATCCATCTTTTGGGAATCTCGGTGAATTGCCGTTGAGTTCACCAGACACCTCCTTGTCCTCTCCTTGGGTTAATGATGAAATCTTGTTAACGGAAGTCACTTCATAGTTCATTTCCCGAGAATCTTACAGTGTCATCCCGTCAATTGGTGTTGCACCTTTCTTCTCAGGCATCCTGAGCCTGAGGTATCCTGACACCAATCATACCTGAATCTCCGTCAGATATGATGGTTAGGACAACTTTCTGAGAGTTATGATGTTGATCCTTTGGTGACCCGGTAACCTGATGTCATGCCTAGCACCCCCCCCCCCGGCTGGAGGACCTATCCTTATAGATTCCTTTTCAGCAAGGTTATCCGTTCATCCATGAGGAAAGTGTAAGACTTATTCTACAAGTTATTCCTGATGGATCCTTCGTGTTTCCAAAGTCTGATCTTCACATGAAGACCATGTCAATGCTATCTCGAAGCATGTCTGCGATACTCTGATTTTCAACAAGAACATCCGAAGCCCAATGCTAAATGTTTCTTGCTCAATTATCCGAACACCGTTGTATGGGTAATGTCATGAAATTTCTCTCCCCTTACCTAAAGGGTTTTCTACATTATATCCTGCCACGGATATCATGCTCTGCTTGTCCTTGGGAAGGATATATCCCTAAATTATGTGTTTAAACACATTTTCCTTTCCATTGTTCTGTTTAATATGATAATCATATTTTACTTTCCATTGGTTGTTTGAACCTTTCTTGTGATCTATATGATCTAAGCAGCAATATTCTACTGCTTATGTAAACTCCTCGGTGTACAATTCCGTCAGCAAGAACCTGTTACTATTGTTGATGACATTTCGGTAGCCACCAATGGACGAGAACTTTGCCTAATGGTCCGCCTCGTTCAACGAGCAGGGAAATGGTTCTCTTCGTCCCTCGCCCTTGGTATCGATGTTGTTGCCGACATAACTAACAGACTACCCTCTGACCTGCCTTGCTATCGTGACCGTGCAAGTTGTCAGCCCCCTTCCTACTTTTAACCCACATGGTGGGCCCATAACCCACAGGTCCACTGGATCGGAACCTGACTCTCCTGTACACCCTCATGTTTCCAAAGTTATTCCTCGCGCGTGGACTCGTATGAAATTCATGAGCCACCTACCGATGAGATCATCAATTCTGGTATCAGACGCAATACTTATTCTCGTTGCTCTGAACCACTTTCACCTTTTGACTAGGCATTAAACGATTGCCTGGCTGCCTGAAACTTCTTATTGTACCTTCCAACTTTACTCTCGATGTGTTTTATTTGTTCAACTCGAGAGGTACTCATATGCTCATTCATGGGTTAATCCCAGATCATTACCCTTATAACATACTATCGTTGCCAATATGCCTCGTTACCTATTCGTAAATACGATGAAGATCCCGAAGAAAGGATGCCGACTTCATCATGATGACCTGAAGTGGAGAAATGAAAACATCAATGTACTGGACCGGTCTCTTCGAGAAGAGCTACCAAGACCAAGAAGACTCGTTAGGTTTTTCGCTACCAACACCTTTCCCCCCTTACTCCACCGCTTAAATCTCGGGACGAGATTTCTTGTAGTGGAGGAGAATTGTGACGCCCGGATAATTAGGCTACAGTAAACCTCCGTTAATGATGCCACGTCACCACGGTTACTGTTGCTAATCTCGCGTTAGTTCGAAACCGATTCAAATTCAAATTCAAAAGAAAAGCAAGCAACAAAAGTTTTCAAAAAATTAAAACTAAAATGTTCGGGTTGTTTCAAATAAATCGTAAGCAATTATGATGGAGAAACCAAGATTTTATAGAATGCTTAAATGAGCTATAAGGATTTAAACAATAGCAAAAACAATTAATTAAATGCCTTTTACAATTAATAAATTACTAAACTATTTTATTTTGTCACCAAACTTTTTATGGCATTGGGGTATTTTGTAACACTAATTTAGGTACTACTTGTATATTTTATAAAACAAAATTATATAGAAAATAAAATAGAAAGCTAATAAAAAGAAAACAAATAAATACAAAAACAAAAAAAGAAACAGAACCTCCCCCTGGACCATTCGGCCCAGCTAGCCAGGCCGGCCACAGGCCCAACTGGGCCAAGGCCCACCACCGCTCACTTAACCCCCCACGCCCCCGAAACCCTAGCCCCCACGCACCACTCCCCCCGTCGCCCCACTTGCTCCCCCACTTCCCCTCGATGGGATCTGGATCGGGGGCAGAGCCCGATTCCCCCGCCTCCGTCCTCCCCCGCGACGCCACCTCACCGGTGCCGCCCG
>NC_041387.1:333990741-334042286 GCF_002162155.2 Triticum dicoccoides | reverse complement strand
CCAGCCGGTGCCTATAGCCCCCTGGGGCGACCGAAACCCTAGCGGTTCCCTCCCCACTCGTCCCCACTTCCCCTCCCCCCGATCCCCTCGCCCCTATCCCCTCCTCCTCTCCGCTCAATCTGGATCGGGGGCAGAGCACGATTCCCCCGCGACGCCACCTCACCGGTGCCGCCCGGCACCGAAACGCCTCGCCCTCGCCGCCCCCTCCCGGCCTTCTTCCTCACCCTCCGGCATCGCGCCCGTCTCCCCCGAGCCCCGGCACGACCTCGTCGCCGCGGACCCCGATCCCGTCGCCCCCATCGCTCGCCCTAACTCCGTCGCCACCCACCGCCACCTCACTGACGCCGCCCGCGCGGCCCCGCCGTCGCCCGCCTCCTCAACCTCCCTCCTGCGTGGATCCGGTCGGGGGCAATCGACGCCCCCGATGCCCTGCGCCGACGCCGGACCACCCCGCCGGAGTCACCCCGCCAACCGCCGTCGTCGGCGCCGCCTCCCCGTCTACGTCGCCCGTCCCCATCCTCCGCCTCGACATCCTCCCCGAACACCGTTGCCCCGTTCCCTACTCCCCCTGTGAGCCGCCATCCGTCCTCCTCTCTCCCCCTCTGCCTCGATGTGGCCACCACATCCCGGTGCGCTCGCCGCGCCCGGGCACCTCCAGCCACGCCCAACGCACGCGCCCGGGCACCACGGCCCTTCCCGGTGCGCTCACCGCGTCCTGCCGCTCCACCCACGCGCCCGTCGCCCAAGCACCCGCTTCGACTGCCGCCGTCCGGCGACGACCCCTGCTACCCCGGCCTAACCTCGCCCCTTCCCCCCGTCGGTGCCGTGCCCGCCGGTGCCCTTCTGGGTGCCGCGGCGCTCGCTCCTGGGCTGCACAGCCCCAGGCCTTGTGCCACTGACCAGGGGGCCCCATGCCCCTGTTAAAAAAAACCGAACGGAATTGAAAAATAGAAATAATTATTTAATTAATTAGTAATTTGATTAATTAATTAATTTGCTTAGTTAACTACCTAATTAACTTTGATTAATTAGCCTAATGAACATATTTAGTCTAATTAAACCTGCTTAGTTAAACTAGTCTATGACGATGGGCCCCATTGCCCTGTTTGACCAGTCAACGTTGACCCAGTCAACAGCTGACTAGACTGTTGACTTTGACTCTGACCCCACCTGTCATACACTATGGCTGGCACTGCACTTTGTGACAATAGTTTTACTGATTAAATTTTGGAGTTAAATAAATCAATATAATCATATAAAACTTTGGAAATTCATATAAAATAATCCGTAACTCGGATGAAAATACTTTCTACATGAAAGTTGCTCAGAACGACGAGACGGGTCCGGATACGCAACCCGTTCGTCCGCCACACCCCCCTAACCTATCGAACTCGCAACTTTCCCCCTCCGGTTCCTCTGCCCGAAAACGCGAAACTCCGGGAATACTTTCCCGGATGTTTCCCCCCTTCGTCGGTATCACTTACTACCGCGTTAGGGCACACCACACACCGCGTATTGCCTTGTTATATTTTGTGATGCTTTGTTTGCTCTGTATTCATTATTTCTTCCCCCTCTTCTCTCCGGTAGACTACGAGACCGACGCTGTTGCTGACCAGTTCGACTACGGAGTTGACGACCCCTCTCTCTTGCCAGAGCAACCAGGCAAGCCCCCCCTTTGATCACCAGATATCGCCTATTATACTCTCTATACTGCTTGCATTAGAGTAGTGTAGCATGTTACTGCTTTCGTTAATCCTATTCTGATGCATAGCCTGACATTGTCGCTACATCTGTTGATACCTTACCTGCAATCCTAAATGCTTAGTATAGGGTGCTAGTTTATCATCATTGGCCCTACATTCTTGTCAGTCTGCCTTGCTATACTATCGGGCCGTGATCATTTGGGAGGTGATCACGGGTATATACTATACATACATACATACTATACTGATGGTGACTAAAGTCGGGTCAGCTCATTGAGTACCCGCAAGTGATTCTGACAAGGGGGCTGAAAGGACAGGTGGCTCCATCCCGGTAGAGGTGGGCCTGGGTTCCCGACGGCCCTCGACTGTTACTTTGTGGCGGAGCGACAGGGCAGGTTGAGACCACCTAGGAGACAGGTGGGCCTGGCCCTGTTCGGCGTTCGCGGATACTTAACACGCTTAACGAGATCTTGGTATTTGATCTGAGTCTGGCTACTGGCCTATACGCACTAACCATCTACGCGGGAGTAGTTATGGGTATCCCGACGTCGTGGTATCAGCCGAAGCACTTCAGACGTCAGCGACGGAGCGGCGCGCGCCGGATTGGAACGTAAGCCTGCTCTTGTATTAAGGGGGCTAGTTCCGCTTTCGGCCGCGTACGCAACGTGCAGGTGTGCTATGGGCGATGGGCCCAGACCCCTGTGCGCTTAGGTTTAGACCGGCGTGCTGGCCTCTCTGTTTTGCCTAGGTGGGGCTGCGACGTGTTGATCTTCCGAGGCCGGGCATGACCCAGGAAAGTGTGTCCGGCCAAATGGGATCGAGCGTGTTGGGGAATGTGGTGCACCCCTGCAGGGAAGTTAATCTATTCGAATAGCCGTGATCTTCGGTAACAGGACGACTTGGAGTTGTACCTTGACCTTATGACAACTAGAACCGGATACTTAATAAAACACACCCTTCCAAGTTCCACAGACAACCCGGTGATCGCTTTTCCGCAGGGCGACGAGGAGAGGATTGCCGGGTAGGATTATGCTATGCGATGCTACTGGAGATGCTACTTGGAGATGCTATTTGGAGGACTTCAATCTACTCTCTCCTACATGCTGTAAGACGGAGGCTGCCAGAAGCGTAGTCTTCGATAGGACTAGCTATCCCCCTCTTATTCTGGCATTCTGCAGTTCAGTCCACCGATATGGCCTCCTTACACATATACCCATGCATATGTAGTGTAGTTCCTTGCTTGCGAGTACTTTGGATGAGTACTCACGGTTGCTTTCTCCCCCTTTTTCCCCCTTTCCTTTCTTTCTGGTTATCGCAACCAGATGCTGGAGTCCAGGAGCCAGACGCCACCGTCGACGACGACCCCTACTACACCGGAGGTGCCTACTACTACGTGCAGCCTGCTGACGACGACCAGGAGTAGTTAGGAGGATCCCAGGCAGGAGGCCTGCGCCTCTTTCGATCTGTATCCCAGTTTGTGCTAGTCTTCTTAAGGCACACTTGTTTAACTTATGTCTGTACTCAGATATTGTTGCTTCCGCTGACTCGTCTATGATCGAGCACTTGTATTCGAGCCCTCGAGGCCCCTGGCTTGTATTATGATGCTTGTATGACTTATTTTATTTGTAGAGTTGTGTTGTGATATCTTCCCGTGAGTCCCTGATCTTGATCGTACACATTTGCATGCATGATTAGTGTACGGTCAAATCGGGGGCGTCACACGAATCATGATGAATATCACTTGGGAGGACGGCCTTAGCCCCGTAAACCATGAAGAAAGGTGTATAACTCGTAGATCGGTTTGGGGTGGTGTTTATACTCCATAACACAGATGTCAATTCTTCCACCCAACAACCCAGCGTCCACTTCAAAGGAACCATGAGCCGGGGCTTGATACCCTTCAGGATTTCTTGATTCGCCCTCTCAGCTTGACCATTGGATTGGGGATGAGCCACGGACGTTACATCAAGCCGGATGTGCTCTCGTTGACAAAACTCCTCCATCTCACCTTTAGAAAGGTTCGTGCCATTATCTATAATGATGCTGTGTGGAAAACCAAAACAGAAAATGATCTTTTTGAGAAACTGAACCGCCGTAGCTGCATCGCACTTGCTGACGGGCTCCGCTTCAACCCATTTAGTGAACTTGCCAACCGCCACCAACGCTTAAAAGGTCCCACCATATCAAGCCCCCAAGTGGCAAACGGCCAGGTGATAGGAATCATCCGTAGCTCCTGAGCTGGAACATGAGCTCGACGTGAAAATTTCTGACAAGCGTCACCCCGCTTTACCAGATCCTCCGCATCAGCATGAGCTGTCAACCAATAGAACCCATGACAAAAAGCTTTAGCCACTAGGGACTTTGAACCGGCATGGTGACCACAATCCCCTTCATGGATTTCACGTATAATTTCTTGCTCTTCTGCAGGAGAAATACAACGTTGGAACACGCCTGAAACACTGCAACGGTGTAACTCGCCATTGTGAATAACCATGGACTTAGACTGCCGGATTATCTGTTTGGTGAAGACCTCATCATCTGGTAACTCGCCCCGCTTCATATATGCCAAATATGGAATCGTCCAATCCGGAGTGGTGTGTAAAGCGGCCACCAATTGAGCTTCCAGATCAGGAACAGCTAAATCCTCTTCTATAGGCAACTTAACAGACGGGTTATGCAAGATATCTAAAAAGGTATTGGGTGGTACCGGTTTACCCTGAGATCCCAGCCGGCTTAAAGCATCTGCTGCTTCATTTTTGCGCTGGTCAATGTTCTCAACCTGATAACCTTTAAACTGACCTGCCACAATATCCACCTCGCGTCTGTAAGCCGCCATGAGTGGATCCTTAGAATCCCAAGTACCAGAAACTTGCTGAGCCACCAAATCAGAATCTCCAAAACAGCGAACCCGGCTTAAGTTCATTACCTTAGCCACACGGAGACCGTGGAGTAAGGCCTCGTATTCAGCTGCATTGTTAGTACAAGGAAACATTAAGCGGAGAACATAACAAATTTTATCACCTCGAGGGGAAGTAAGAACAACTCTAGCCCCCGAGCCTTCCAACTGTCTGGATCCATCAAAGCGAATAGTCCAGTATGTATTATCCGGTTTGTCCTCTGGTGCTTGTAACTCGGTCCAATCATTGATGAAGTCAACAAGTGCCTGTGACTTGATTGATGTCCGAGGCATATACTTCAATCCATGCAGACCAAGCTCAATTGCCCACTTTGCAACCCGGCGAGTTGCCTCCCTGTTCTGAATTATATCGCCCAAAGGAGCTGAACTGACCACTGTAATGGGGTGGCCTTGAAAGTATTGTTTAAGCTTCCGGCTTGCTATAAACACCCCATAAACCAGCTTTTGCCAATGCGGATACCGTTGCTTTGACTCGATAAGTACTTCGCTGATATAGTAAACCGGTCATTGAACCGGATATTCCTTACCAGCCTCCTTGCGCTCCACCACAATGGCCACACTGACAGCACGGGCATTAGCAGCCACGTATAATAACAAGGGCTCTTTGACAACCGGAGCAGCAAGAACCGGCGGTTCAACCAACTGCCGCTTTAAGTCCTCAAATGCCGCATTGGCAGCATCACTCCAGACGAAACGTCTGTCTTCTTCAATATCTGGTACAAAGGAATCGCCTTCTCTCCCAAACGGCTGATAAACCGGATGAGGGCTGCGATTCGACCTGCCAAACGCTGAACATCATTGATCCACTTCGGTTTAGCCAAAGATGTAATTGCTTTGATTTTTTCCGGATTAGCCTCAATGCCTCTGTTGGACACCAGAAAGCCTAAGAGCTTGCCTGCCGGAACACCAAAAACACACTTGTCCGGATTAAGCATCATTTTGTAAACCCGAAGATTGTCAAACGTTTCCTTGAGGTCATCTATCAAGGTTTCCTTCTTCCTGGATTTTACCACAATGTCATCCACATAGGCATGAACATTACGTCCAATCTGTGTGTGAATACAATTTTGCACACAATGCTGATAAGTTGCCTGGGCACTTTTGAGCCCAAAGGGCATAGAAACATAGTAGAAGGCTCCAAAGGGAGTGATGAAGGCTGTCTTCTCCTGGTCCTTAACTGCCATGTTAATCTGATGGTAACCTGAATAAGCATCCAAGAAACTCAGGCGTTCACAGCCCGCCGTCGCATCAATAATATGATCAATACGTGGGAGAGCAAAAGGATCTGCCGGACAAGCCTTATTCAAATCTGTGTAGTCCACACACATACGCCAAGTGCCGTTTTTCTTAAGAACGAGCACCGGATTAGCCAACCACTCAGGTTGAAATACTTCGATGATAAATCCAGCAGCCAACAGCCGGGAAACCTCTTCACCAATGGCCTTGCGTCTTTCTTCATTAAAGCGGCGAAGAAATTGCTTGACCGATTTAAACTTGGGATCAATATTGAGAGTGTGCTCAGCGAGTTCCCTCGGTACACCTGGCATGTCAGAAGGCTTCCATGCAAAAATGTCCCGGTTCTCACGGATGAACTGGATGAGCGCGCTTTCCTATTTCGGATCCAGATTGGTGCTGATGCTAAACTGTTTGGATGAATCGCCTGGAACAAAGTCAAAAAGTTTAGTCTCATCAGCCGGTTTGAACTTCAGGGTCGGGTCATGCTCAGTGGTGGGTTTCTTCAAAGGGGTCATGTTTGCCGGATCAACATTGTCTTTATAAAACGTCAACTCCTCTATAGCACAAACCGACTCAGCATAGGCCGCATCACCTTCCTCACAATCCAAGGCAATCTTTCAACTCACATGTATTGTTATAGTCCCTTTATGACCCGGCATTTTGAGCTGTAAATAAATATAATAGGGTCTCGCCATGAATTTTGCGTAAGCCGACCATCCAAACAGCGCATGATACGGGCTCTGGATTTTCACGACTTCAAAGGTCAATTTTTCATACCTGGAATCATGCTCATCTCCAAACACAACTTCCAAAGCGATCTTGCCAACAGGATATGCCGATTTACCCGGTACTACACCATGAAAAATAGTGTTGGACGGTTTAAGACTCTTGTTTGTCAACCCCATGCGACGAAAAGTCTCATAGTACAGGATGTTGATACTGCTCCCTCAATCCATCAGGACTTTGGTAAACTTGTAACCTCCGACCTGAGGTGCTACCACCAGAGCCAGTTGACCCGGATTGTCAACCCGGGGCGGATGCTCCTCTCTGCTCCACACAATGGGCTGCTCGGACCACTGTAAATAACGTGGCACTGCCGGTACAACAGCATTAACTGCCCTTTTGTGAAGCTTCTGATCGTGCTTACACAAGCTAGTAGTGAATACATGATACTGCCCACCATTCAACTGCTTGGGGTGACTCTGATAACCTGACTGCTGCTAATGTCCTTGATTACTCTGTTGGCCATTACCACCTTGGTTATTCCGGTTGCCCTAATTATTTCGAAATCCAGAGTTTGAACCGCCGCCACCATGAAAACCTGGACCTGAACCGCCCGATGGACCCTAATCATACGAAAGACATCAGAATTCTTGAACTCCTTCATGATATAACAATCTTTCCAAAGATGTGTGGAAGGGGCCTCCTTGGTCCCATGCTTTGGGCAGGGCTGGTTTAACAAATGCTCCAATTTCATCCTCCACCACGCTGGGTAGGGGTGGGCAAAAAAACCGAGGACCGAACACCGGAGCCGAAATAACCTGGACCGAAGCCGAAAAACCCGAGGACCGAACCAGCGGTTGTTTGTTCGGTTGGCAAAATTCAAAAACCGAAATTACTTCGGTGCATTCGGTTATGCGACTAGGTTGACCGAAGTCCCGAACTGACCGAAATATTGTATGAAGCCTGTCATAACAAAGCCCAATAGCCCAATCCATATGCAGCTTTTCTAGCCTTTCTCTCAACCCAAGCAACGCAACGCCACACGCCCACGCCTTATCCCCAAACCAGCTTTAATCTTCACGCAGCACCGCCGCATCCATTTGCTTGCTCTGCCCATGGCTCCCACTCGACGGCGGCGGCCAGCGCCAGTGGCCATGTTCCCACACAGCGGCAGCCGAAGATGCACATGCCTCCCACTTGGCGCGGGGCGGCCGTGGGCCGCGGCTCCCACGAGACGGTGGCGGCCGTGCGCATGGCTCCCACGAGACGGCGGCGGCCGTGCGCATGGCTCCCATACGACGGCGGCGCGGCGCCCCTGGCTCCCAAGCGACAGCGGCCGACGACGTCATGGCTTCAACCATCACAGCCAGCGGTTATACCTGAGGATTCCAACCACTATGTCCGGTTGTTGCTCGCTCTTTTTCTGACTCCCGATTTATTTTTCTTTTCTGATGGATTGAATGCCGATTTGTGCTTCGTAACCAATGCTTATCCTGATTTCAGTGCTCTTCGGTTATAACCGAATATCGGCCCGAATTATCGGTGCACCGTAGTCTCGGCTACTGCTTTTTTGTAGGACCGAACGGTTAGTAAATCTAGGAAACCGAATTTAAGGACAAACCGAAGCACTGAACTGTTCGGTTCGGTCTAACCGAATGCCCAGTCCTAGCGCTGGGGCGGTTTACCTTTACGACGCTGCATATTGGTGTTAGCCACAAGATCTGAACTATCTGCCTTGCGCTTACCATTATTCCCATGGCCTCCTTGGTTGTGATGTTGTCCCTTTGCACCGTCGTTCTTCTTTCCCTTCTCCGGTTTCTCCTCATCGGAATCAGGATTCTTGGTATTATCAGAATCGGCATATTTGACCAAGGCTGCCGTAAGGTTTCCCATGTCATTGCAGTGGCGCTTGAGCCGTCCCAACTTCATCCTTAGTGACTTAAACCGGCAATTACGCTCCAGCGTTATAATTGCTTGACCAGCGTTAATCCGGTCGGACGAATGCAACACTTCTGAAACCCGGCGCACCCAATGAGTTGTTGACTCGTTCTCCCCTTGAACACAAGCATCCAGATCCACAATGGACATAGGTTATTTGCACGTTTCCTTGAAATTGGCTATAACCCGGGCCTTCAACTGATCCCATTACTCGATGGAGTTAGCTGGTAAATTTTTCAACCAAGTACAGGCTTTCCCTTCTAACATCATCCTGAAGTACGTTGCATAGGCCGCTTCATCCACATCTAGCATCTCCATTGCCATCTCATAACTCTCGACCCACGCGTCAGGTGCCTGATCCGCAGTGTAATTAGGCACCTTACATGGACCCTTGAAATCTTTGGGCAGACACACATTACGGAGAGCTGGAATGAGGCACGGCACTCCCCAGGAACTAAAGGCAAGCCCGGTGCCTCGGTCTACTGATGCTGCTGCCTGAAACGGGGCGGGTTGATGCCGACCCGCATATTGTGCTGCTAAAGCGGCCTCCCTTCATGCTCTCCCATTATCCACCACATCTTGAGCATTACGGCGCCGCGCACTGCTAGACACTTCCGGTTCATCCATGTGCCTGCTATAGCTTGGGCTCGGACGAGGGGTTGAATGAATTCTATCTCGGCTATAGGAATAAGCATGCTGCTACACCACGGCGGTTTGAAGAAGGTCCCTAGACCGCCGCGTTTCAATCACCGCTAGTGAATCGCCCTCCATTGGGATGGCTGCCAGGCGAGATGACGCGGCAATCATGTTATCCAAAGGGCTCGAGAAGTGACCCGGTGGCATGGACACGTATGGTGGCGGGTTATCCGTTCACCGAGGTGGTTCCGTCACCCGTGGTTGATCCAGCGTTGTCCTAGGCGCATCGGTCCGGTTTGTGGCTGCCGGATTGCTCGGCCCAGCGCCTGGTGTATGAAAGAGGTTTAGCCCTTCGTAGAACAACGGCAGACGAGACCGGTACTTCCTTCGCATTACGTTGCCTGATGCGTTCCGATCCAGCATGAGCCGGTAATTCTGCGCCTGTATCTGCTGTGATTGGGCATCCAAGGCGGCCTGTTCTTCAGCCATTCTAGCATCCTCAATTGCCAGGTCCTCCTTAGCCTGCGTTATCTGGTCCTTCAGCTTCGCAATGTCCGCATTATGCTGATCCTGCGTCTCCAGGGTAACTACCGTGGTTAACAAGGTCACCCAGGCATCCATCAAACCGGAGAGGACTTGAGCCGGTCGGCGTGCCGGGGCTCCTGCCGCGGCCGCTGATCCGGTATTCATTGCCGCTGTAGATGAAGACTGCAAAGTGGGCTGTGTTCCGGCCATGTACACAGTAACCCGACTTGGCGGTTCAAGGAGGTCCGGAATATTGTTGCCATCGGAATGTCCTTCGAACACACCGTCATGAATTTGGTATAGGGACTCGGTTTCGCCAGTGGATGACTCGCCGTCGGAATAAACAACCGTCTCGCCTTCAGACACCGGTTCAGATCCGATCCCATGGACACATCCTACGAACGCACGCTTCATGGCGGGCTTAACCCGGGCTGGACTCGCACGCTGAGCCGTCTCGACGAGGTCGGTGCATATGTCCGGCTCAGGGCCCGGTTCGCCGATCTTGCCAATGAAGACATGAATTCCGCCAAAGGGGACCCGGTATCCGTACTCGATTGAGCCGGCCTCGGGGCCCCATCCTTCATTGTCGATGTAGAGCTTGCCGCAATGACTCTTGGTCATCGGCCAACCACGTACCCCTTGAGTCCTTCAGAGCTACCCTTCAAGAACTCGAAACCATCGTGCGATAGCCCCATGGTGGGCGCCAACTGTCATGGAATTAGCACGTCAAATGTCCTCATGAAAGGACTTAGTCGTGGAGCCATCGCAACGGGTTAGCTAGAAGGGGTTAAACCGAACCAGGGACACGGGAGTTTTTATACTAGTTCGGCCCCTTTGATGAAGGTAAAAGCCTATGTCTAGTTGCGATGGGATTGATTGTGTTTCGATGACCAGGGAGCAAATACGCTTCGCCTGAATCTCGAGTTGTTGTTTCTTGTTCCTGAACCGCCACCGTGTCGTCCCTTTATATACATAGGTTGACACCCTGCCGGTCTACAGAGTCCCGAGGCCGACTCATACAAGTGTTAGGCTCGGTCTCTCCTTTCCTAATTACATTACAAGTTACATAACCATGGCGGTTTACCATTATGGGCCCTAATCCGCCTTTGGGCTCCGGGCTTCTAAGCTTGAGCAGTAAAACGCCATCTTCTGGATCTTCGTGGGCTTCAACATAGTTAAAGGTGAACCGGGCCCTCCTGGCCGGTTTACACTCAGTAGTTATATCCCCAACAGGTTCTGTAGCTATGGTTCATACTCCTTTGCTCTTGCATCACTGTATTTACTCATACCAACTATTTTCAAATTTGAAGGATGGAATTGAAATTCCAATGGCGCAACAGGTATGTTTTAAACCTGTTTCTTTAACTAGTTTGCTGTTATAACTTGCTCTATGTTGATTTCAGTTTCAATTGAATAAACAGTTATGTTCTCATGTCATGCACATTACAAGTGTTGTTATTGCTTTTTAGTTTCCTACACTTATATTCTGTCCATTCTGCTTTGTCTCGAACAAATATTATTTGAACTGTGTCTCGATCTTGATTTGGCAACAAAAACTAGAATGATAAAGACCATAAAGTGACCATGGTACATAGATATATGTTTGTTTCATGTTGTTATCCTATCCACTTTACTACTGAACTGATTTACCAAAATGAGTTTCATATACAACATGGTAAACATGTGATGTGTCTTCTTGTTTCTATTTTAGAATGCGGACAAAATATTGGAGAACAGTACCCCGTTATGCAATGGTAAAGGAAGTAATGCAGATAAGATTCAAGATAGTGAGACATCCCTGTTGGTCTCCATGAAAGCTGATAAAAACTATTTTGACGACAGTGAGAGAATCCAAAAGTCCTGTCTTGATGTAGTGTTCGAGTTACTGGCCACTACTGCTGGCACAAGCTCTTCGAACTAACTGCCAAAATCAGTTCGTGTTCTAGAGTCTCAACTTCAAGTTGAAAGACATCGATCAGAAGTGCTGCGACAGGGAGCTGAAGGACTGAGGAAGTCCCTGCAGAATTCAGATGCATACTTTCTAGTGCAATAGCAAGCGCTGGAGTATTTAAGCGCCAAATAAGAGAAAGTTAGTAAGCTTGCTAAGCATCTTGCCAGCATTATGGGTACCCAGGATGTTGTTTCTTGAGATCTTCTGAAGTGGTTTCAGTTCTGGACTTGTTTTGCTGCGACGTTTATTTGCACTTGTCGCCAACTTTGACAACCAGTGTATATGATATGATGCTTTCTTCCCTATATTTGCAACGGTGGCAAACTTTGATACCCAGTGGATGTAATATGTGTAATAGCCGTGATAGCCTAGCGTAAGTAGCTCGCTTATTTATTTCCATGTTGTCTTGTTTATTTGTTTGCTTATAGTCAGTGCAGTTCTTTTTCCATCATTTTTAATGGCCACAACAACCTAGTTTTTAAAACTAGGCCACAATAACCATGGGCTACATATTTACTGTAGTGACACTTGGCCTTCTACGGGCCGTAGAAACAATGGGCCTTCTATGGGTCGTAGACACAATGGGCCTTCTACGGGTCGTATCATCAATGGGCCTTCTACGGGCCGTATGATCGATTGGCCAAACATCAGCCAATAACAGTGCGCATTATGGCCGTAAACGAGCTAGAGTTGGAATCGTCCGTTCATGACCGACCATAATGGGTCGTCGTTTATCGGTCGTATTTGATGACACTATGAAAATGGCCCAACGTATTAACGACCCACAAACGGGCCGACTGTAATCACGGGCTGAATCTAGCCCACAAGCAGAAAATTACAGTAACAGGCCATAAGTAACCTTATGCTGGAAATGAGCCCAAGAATAAATGGGCCCTAAGAAGGCCTGAAGATAACATGGGCTAGAAACGGCCCAATGGAATAATTGGACGTTAATGGGTATAAAGTGATACACTGTTCATTACGGGCCAGTTTCACCACGGGTCGTTAATGGGCCAAGAGTTACAAAGGGCCTCATATGGGCCGAAAGACATCATGGGCCATACATGGGCTGGAAGTTAAAACGGGCTGGAATCATATTGGATAGCCCAGATGACGCTACTGGGCCTAATTCGGATAGGTCGTATCGGGCCCTGGGTTAGTGGGTTGTAAATGGGTTATATGCGAACAGTCCGTTAACAGGCTTTCCATGGGCCAACCTGCCACCTTTGGACCAAGTCAAACGGGCCGCCCTTTTCATAGGAATGGGCCTCTGTTGGGCCGTTCCACGTGTCGAAGTATCATAGGCGTCTTCGGTCCAATGAGTGGATGACATCTGTCTCAACGGTGAGCCGACACGTGTTTCCTCCAGCCAATGGTGATTTTACACGTGGAGAATCCCCATTGGTCGGGGCTGTTAACGGGTTATCGGATCCAAAACCGGACCCGATAGCTTAATGGTGAGCCGTTACGATGGATGCCACATGTCGGTCACCCTTGAAAAAAGCACTTCTATGACGTGTGATTTATCGTTGTGGAAGTGGGCACTTCCATATGATAATTTTGGTAATGTCATGGAACACTTCTACGACAGCACATGTATGACTATCTTGGTTCTGTCATAAAATCATCATGGATGTACATGCATGACAAAAAACATGACCTACTATGACAAACATGTATCATCATGGAAGTGTATTTTTTTGTATTGCTCGTCGTCGCCGACGGCCACCATGATGGCCTTTGCGTACATTTGGAAGAACTCCGGGGGGTCCACTGTGCAATCGTATCACGGCGACAAACCCGGCCTAAACTTCAGCAACCATCTCACCCGCCGCAAGGCGTGAGAGAAAGCCCGGTGACTTGTGACGCCCTCGAACGTGCACGGGTGCCCTCCGAGTGGGACGACGACCTCCATGGAAGCGAGGCGGCAAGAGGGGTGGGGACACAGCAGGCGAGGAAGAAATCTTTTGATATGCCCCTACATGGTGTGCCAAATGTTGAATTCAGGGCTCCACAAACACCAGAAGGTTCGAACTCTGGGGCATGTGCAAAGAATCAACCTCTCCAGCCAGCCAACTCGCTGCTCTCACGTCCTAGCTCGATGAACATGAAAGGAAATGGACACGACAGTTTACCCAGGTTCGGGCCACAATTATTTTTTTTGAAAAAAACAGTAGGGTAAGACCCCACTACATTTTTTATAAATTAAGAGAGAAAAGTAACAAGTAGTCTGAAAAGGCTTGAGGTAAGCCCTAAGAACAAAAAAGAAACTAAAACCTAGGAGAAAGGAAATAAAGAAAGAAAAACAAACATCCTACTAGGGTGTAAAACCCTACTCCTGCTTTGTGGTTGAGTAGGCTCGCGGGGGATGAGGATGAACTAGTACAAGGATGAACAGCTTCACGGGGTCTGCTCTGTGGGTGGAAATGGGCTCAAGGGGTTCGACCTCCGGGGGTCTGATCCCTTCTATGGTGGTGCCTAGGCTATACTTATAGTGGCCTCGGTCCTCTTCCCCCTAAACTTTGGCGCGAAGGGATCCCATGGTGGCCAATTTTGAAGGGGGGACAAGTAGTACATCTTATCCTGACGAAAGGTGGTCTTTGCCTGCAAAGCTTCTGGCTGTGACGTCGTGGTGGGCTCAGCGATGACATCCATCCTGCTGTCCTAGCGGTCTTGGTCTTGTTGAATGCAAACGATAACCTTTGGTTGATTCCTCGTGATTCCGCGCTTGCGCTTGCCTCCTTAGCACCGAAGAGGAAACATACCACTCTGCGCCCGCTAGCGCGCGCCTGGCCTAGGTCGTCATGGCTGGAGTCATCTCAGCCTCATGAGGCGGATGCTTTCATAGAATCTCCGATCCTCAGGAGGCCGTCTAGGGAGGCCGCCTCTTCCAGAGGTCTTGGTGTCGTCCGACTCGCGAGGCTTGGCCCCTCACGAGGGTCTTGACTTGTCGATGCCGAATATGGGCTGCAGGGCCCCCTCCTTGCATCCGTAGAGGCAGGCGCGTCCGGCGCTCTGCTACCGCTTGTGCCGATGACTCCGGCCGCCTCAAGTGATGCTTGGTGCACCGGCGTGCTCGGGAGACGATGCCGCGTCACAAGATCCTAGTCACGCACCTTGGGAGAGCCAGAGTGAGCAGGGCTTCAAACACGGCGGAGGAGGGCATTGGCCACCTTTGGCTTCGAGCGCATGGGCATCCCGAGGAGGATTGGTGATCGTGCGGGACTTTGTGATGTTCAGGTGAATGCGTTGGAGTGGCTGGCAGATATTTAGAGCTCAGAGTAGCTCGAATTTGATCGGTGGCCGTCGGCGGGGCTCCGACCATGGATGTGGACAGAGGGCACGAGGGGACGTGTGGGCATGTCTAAGAGCTTGCTGGGAGAGAGGGAGAGAGAGCGGAGACTAGAGAGAGTTCAACAGGGCCATATATAGTGGGCACGCTGGTGCACCGTGGGCGTGGTCGAGGGCGCGACTGGGTGACCTTGCAGAAGGAGGAGGGCAAGGGAGGAAAGGGCCAACGGCGTGCCATGACCCGGACACCGGGGCGGCCTCGGGGGACACGAGGGGGAGGCCCTAGGTGGTCGGGTAATCGGGATGGGGGAGGCTACAGAGTGGTCAGGCACTGAAGCCCGTTCTAGAGCATGCCTTTGGCATGCCAAGCATGCTCTGGACGCGTCCCAGCCTGACCACTAGTGTCTAGTGGGTCTAGGAGTGTGTAAACAAGCGTGGGAAGGCATGGGATGCCCTGGAGAGCTTCAGAAGTGAGAGAAGAGGTGAAGAGAGACATGAATAATGCTGTCCAATGGGGAAAACTAGGGTTTTCACCCCTCAATCATTGAGCTTTGGGAGAGGGGAGTTACCGTAGGTAGATGATGATTAGGAGAAGCTTTGATAAAAATTTGAGCTTATGGAGAATAGTGGAAGGGTTCAAAAGGAGTAGTTTTGGTAAAATAGGAGAAGGTGTTTGACGATGTTTTGGGAAAGTAAGTGAATTCTACTTGACATGAGAATTAACAGGATCAAATGGCATATAGAATTGGGGTTGATCACCAAGTTTGAGTCCATTTTAAGAAAGTAGCCAATGTAACTTTGGCAAACCCTAGAAATCAACAGAAACGGGTTTCCCAAGATTTAGTCATGCATATCTATTCTCCATGATGCACCACTTGGTGTAGTGTCATCATTTGGACATTTGAGCATGTCCACAAAATTTGGGATCAAAAGGAGACAATTGGTAATGTAGAGTTGCTCAAATTTGGATCGGGACAGGGATGGTTTTGGGGCACTTTTGTGAACCCATGCTATTCTGACTAGAATAAAAATTTTCATGATCATCACATTAGGCATATGTGACTTGCTAGAATTTTCCTAGATTTATTTGACATTATTCCTTACAGGAATATTTGAAATACTTGAATTATGCAGAAATGGTTTTGGAGGGTTTTGTCCCATATTTTGAACATGACCATGTGTTGAAACTCTTATATATGGATAATAAATTTCCAATGAGATTCCCTAAATTTTCACAAACATTTTTGAAACATTAAAAGAATTTCAACATATTAAAGACCATTTCTGGTCTTAAGAAAAAACCTTTAAATGAAATAGTAAAATAACTTTGAAAATAATATTTCTGTGGTTTTTGGGAGACCTATATTTTATAGGAATCAAATATACTTTTTGAAAGATTTTTCAAACCCTAAATTATGTACTTGTAGTTCATGTCTCAGTTCATGGGGTTTTGGAAAACCTAATTTAGAAAATACTTTTTGGCCAAATGATTTTTGTAAGGAAATACTATTCTGTCCTATACACATGGCATGATCATTGGGCAAAGTTTTGTATCAAGGAGAAGGAGTACAAGAGTTGGAGGATTTATTTGATTTTCAGAGCACTTGCAAATAGCACACATAATTCCAATAAAGCAAAGTCCAAAACACTCAAAAAGTTTTTGTAAAACCACATTTTATCATGATTTATTAGCTTAAGTGTTGTGGCATGAAAATCAGGGTGCGACATAGGGTGTGGATCTACATGGTGCCCTTGGTGGTCCGCGACCCACCTTGGGATTTTGGGTCGGCCCAGACCCCGATTCCCCTCTGTTTTGCTGCACTTCCGATCTCTACTCGTCCCTAGCTGCCTGCCTCGCTGGCGACTTGCCATCCCCCGACGGCATGAGTCTAGGAGGAGATGTCAGACTAACAGGAGGCCAGGAGCAGCTGTGCCTACCTTCCTAGTCTGTTCAGGGCTCAGGTGTGCAACAACCACTAAGCCGACCCGATTGATCCTAAGATACGTCCTCAACACTCGGCACCCACTCCCCATCACCCATTTTCTAATTGATTCATTACTCATTAGGAAGGACTGTTCATTAGGATTTGTTGTGTACTTAGTGCTACCTACACTTAATTGTTCAGATATTTAGTAATCTTTAGTACCTGTTTCACAGGGTTTCAAAATTCTGTCCCTAGGACCAGAAACTAGTCATGTTGGGTTGTTTGTCATAGTGACATCGACCTAGATTACTACTGCAGGCGAGGTTTGTTGACAATTTTACTTGTCTTTATTACTCATTCAATATAACATCCAGTTATTCACATCGATTAGTTGCAAACAATAAGTTCTAGACCAACTTCTTGATTCAGATTTTGGATGGTCTCTTATTGCAGTTACAATTCTAAATACTTGTCCTAGTAAGCTCACAAGTAATGATTGATTCACTACTTCTATGCTTGCCTTGTCATATCTGTTGTCAATATTCTTTTAGCGTGGACCACCCTGTTTCAAAATAATGGAACCGCATAGATGAGTGAATAGTATTTCTCTATGTGATCTCTTCCATCGTGTGTGAGCAAAGAACACTGCATTGTATAGAAAGAAAGTGTCATATCGACCTTTTACATAGACTACGATCTTTTACATGGAATACAATCTGCCTACTTGCTTTGTGCCACACTACCAGCACTCCACCCTTGAAGCTAAATATTATGCCACTCATAATTCCTTAGTTTATTTGTTCAAATACGAATTTGATATGATTCTAATGTTCCTACTTCAGTTTTAAAATGTGTGTCCACCTATTATAGAGACATAAGAAGTTTGTATTTCTATGTGTGGTCTGGTCAGCACGGTTGGGGGATGAGCTTTGTATATGCAGGGGTTTGCAGGGAGACACTCTTCGAGTTGAATCCGCAATGCATTCCATAGATAATCTTACTACATTTTATGTTTTCATGAATCTCATATACTGAACAACATCACAATGATTATGAGTTGACGTGCATGAAAAGAATAAAGCAGAACAATGCCATGGCTGAACTTGGCATTAAGGGCTGGAATCAAGTCTAGATGAAATGCAATGCAATGCAAAGGCTCTACACCTACAGATTCGTGCCCATAATATGATCCTAATAATGATTCTGAGCTAGACGGAGACCTAAGTCAATGTAGCTCCCTAGAGGAGGAGTCAGAGGCAGATGCCCTATATTATTTATCCATCAAGGTGCTTGCTCTAACTTTCCAAGGTAATATTGGTCGCACATATCTTGCAACTGATGCTTTGGATTCCTTCTACTTTGTTACACTACCATTAGCTTAGTTTACACATCATGTATGTGAATATGCCCTACCTATACATCTTCAGTACATATTCCATATGTCATCATACCATATTTATCCATTCAAATGATATTCTTCAGTATTAGACGTTCAAAAGGAAGAGGGCGATTGCTGATCGCGGAGGAGCACGAACAAAGTATTTGGAAATATAGTGACACATGATAAATCAAATAGCCCATTAGGTGTAGTTGCAATATCACCAGACCCAGAAAACACGGCCACAACTCTAGCGGACTCTAACCCTACTACACTGACAATCTATGATGCCCCAACTCAGCAGACCCCAACTATAGCAAATAGTATGATAATGCCAGTTGACATAGCACCAGCTCTACGAGGCAAAACCCACATTCCAGCAAAGAGTACACCAAATCCAGTTGCCAAATATCTTTTCGAATGAGAGAGAGCCCCAATTGCAGCAAATAGGACCCCTGTTCCACTTCTTCCCAATTTAGAAGATGAAGCTTATATTGTTGTCAGGAACTTTGTGTTCATCTTTCCTTCGTGGAAAAATTCCCAATCTTCATACACAACTTACGTGTAAGTAATGTACTAATGTTATTCATGGTAATTACTGCATATGTTTCTGCGGATAGAAGACACAAGATTTCATTCATTTAAATAGGAGGACCAAACTGGATTGTCAAGACGAGCAAGGGTTGGTTTCACTTTTCAAGCACTCGTAGATGAAGTATCATTCCTACCTGATCCTAGCGCACTTCGATGGCAAGCCTCTAAACGAAATTTCTGTAAAGTCTCTGGTGTTACATTTATCATAAAATGACTGGAATAATATTGTTGCACATTGGTCTTGTCTACAACGTAAGGTACTGTCTGTGATATGACATCACAATTTGAACTACATTTTTGCATGTGCCTTAACATCTCAGTTGTATGAAAACTGTTTGCATAAGAACATTCATTCTCAAGGGACCACAGAATCTGACAACTATACCACACGTTGCATTGCTCTTGTGAGTACCTCTTGCCCAGTATGACCATACTTACTTTCATAGCTGGTTGACTATGTAGCATCACTGCACATGTTAGCATCGTTATCCTCCATTTGGTGGACATTATAAGATCTGTATCGACTCTTACATAAATTTAGAATTAACCCTATGCATTGGAAGAGGTTTAGCTCTGCAGTCCTCTTGTAAGGACCGAATGTTGTGTATCATTGTACTTACATTAACAGCTACTCCCTCCACCCCATAATATAAGAGCGATTTGTATAGTACACCAGTGTACAAAACACTTTTGTATTATGGGAAGGAGGGATTGGTTCATTGTGTATCATTATGTTTCTTATCTCCCTCGCCCACCATTTACTAAAAAAATATCATATCTATATTTAATCTTACATAAAAGTTGAATACACACTCAATGCCAGTGCAGGAGTGTAGCCCATTGCTCTTGTCAGTACATTTGTCCTATAACGCTTGTACTTACAGGGATTAGTAGTTATTATGTAGCATCAATCTGCATCCTATCTTCATTGTCCTCTATCCCTTCTAGTATTATCATATCTATAATTACTTTCTAAAAATGTAGAGTACATGCAATGGTTATGAAGAAGATTCTATGCTGAAATTCTTGTGTTATCCTTCCCTTGACATGGAGAAGGGCATTATAAAGCCGGTGTTAACTGTTGATGTAAGTGAGTGCTTATAAATCCTTTATCCTCAACTGTTGTTTAATTCGCTCATACTCCCTATCATCAACTTATGTTTAGTTTGTTGTTTCTATCAACATGCATGTTCGCAACAACTTTAAGTTCCAAGTTTTAGTTGTAAGACCAAAATTCCTTATTCATACCATGCACATTACTCAATACTACCTATATGTATGCTTGTTTTTGTGGATCTATAATCCAATGTGTGGTGAAGCAACCCACGTTTGCACCTTGTCAATTCTTGTTTTATCTTATTGATGTGGCTGATGATATGAACAACATGCCATGCACATTAACCAAAATAGATACAATGATTGTCTTGGCCCTTCATCTATGCTTGTTCTGTTTACATGGTAATCCAGTAGTGTGGTGAAGCTCCCCACATTATGAACAATGCCAAATTATGCTATTGATATTTTGAACCGACTCTTTATTTTCTAATTTGCAATTCGATGGAATTGACAACACAGTTACCATCTTTGATTATACACGTGAAAAACCTGTCATCTCTCTTCTTTTTTCTGGGTGATATGCCTGATGGCATGCACAAGTCTATAGAAGTATGTGAGACAACACCAAAGTCCTGCAAAGAAGGCAGAACATCTTGAAGATAGCGAGACAACACCAAAGTCATGTCTTGATGCATTGTTCAAGTTACATGAGACTAGTAGTCCGACAAGCTCATAGAATTCACTGTCTGAATCAGTGACTTCTTCAATCCCAAGTTCTAGCAAAAAGGCATTCTGCAACTCAACTTTGACTTAATATCCTATCTTTAAGGAAGATCACGGAGAAGAGCAATGAGAACCTCATTGCTAAAAAGCTACACCTGGAAGCTATGATCGACATGCTAGGCCAGTCTCACAACCTTGCTCAGCAGCTCCCGTGCAAGGCTAACCTTTCTGGAACCATCTTGGAGGTGGTCTTGGTTCAATATTATTTTGTTACGCTACAATGGCGCCCAGTTTTTGTAATCTGCTTCTTCGTTGCGCTTTATGAGCACTGGTGGTGAAATTCGATGCCTAGTGGATGTAGTATACCATAAATCCTTTATTGTATAGTGTTGGTTTATTCGAAGTTACTATGCCATAATTTCTTTATTGTATAGAATAGGTTTGTTCTTAATTCCAACTAGTTACCGTATATGCCATCATTCGCTATCTGGAAAAAATAACAAAAATCTTATGAAATCAACCGGGCCAAAATATTCGCCTCTAACAGGACTGCATTTTAGCAGTCCACAATTGGGCCGGCTTGCAACTTTCTTGGGCATGATAGTCCAATGGGGCCTTGACACTTTGCGCTAGGCCCACAACTTACACGGGCCTACATTCGGCCCAAACTTTAGTTGGGCCTTTAGTGGACCCAGCGCTTAGTTGCACCCATGTAGCTTCGGGCCATTACTAGGTTGAATATTCTGCTGGCCCGTTATAGCCCAGAAGATACCATGGGCCTTTAGCAGGATGAAATGCATGTTGGGCCTCAATTTTTACAAGTTGTCCACGGGCCTTTAGCAGGCTGAAATGTAGATCGCGCAATTATTGGCCCAGTTATATGACGGGCAATTACCAGGTTGAAACATATCGCGGGCCTTAGTTGGCCCACTGATATCATGGGCCTTTAAGAGTCCAATAGCTTAGTAGAGGCATCAATGGGCCGAGTTATATGACAAGCTTTTAACAGGTCCAAAGTTACATTGGGACGAACAGTTGCCACCATGATCATGGGCTGTTAGTGGGACGGATGTCGCGTCAGACCATATATGGACCATGGGCAGCACCGGCCATTCCCAGGCCAAAAGACACACTAGGCTGAAATGGGCCCATGTCTACATCGGGCCTCTAACAGGCCGAAATGTCACTAGGCCGTAATTGGGCCCAAATAGTTGGCGAACAATTAATGGGCTAGAACTGGCTTTGGGTCATAAATGGGCCATGTTCAAGCAGGCGGTTAGTGGGCTGGGCCACTAGTACCTGAGTAAATACTACGGGCCTTCGACTGGGCCGGCCTTTTAACCTATATGGGCCTCTGTTGGGCCTACTCAGGGAGTCCTGGATTAGGGGGTCCTCGGACAGCCGGACTATGTACTTGTGCCGTACTGTTGGACTATGAAGATACAAGATTGAAGACTTTGTCCCGTGTCCTGGTGGGACTCTCCTTTGCATGGAAGGCAAGCTTGGCAATTCGGATATGTAGATTTCCTTCTCTGTAACTGACTCTATGTAACCCTAGCCCCCTCCGTGTCTATATAAACCGGAGGGTTTAGTCCGTAGGTCAAGAACAATCAGAATCATAGGCTAGCTTCTAGGGTTTAGCCTCTACGATCTCGTGGTAGATCAACTCTTGTATTACTCATATCATCAAGATCAATCAAGTAGGAAGTAGGGTATTACCTCCATAGAGAGGGCCCGAACCTAGGTAAACATTGTGTCCCCCGCCTCCTATTACCATTAGCCTTAGACGCACAGTTTGGGACCCCCTACCCGAGATCCGCCGGTTTCGACACCGACATTGGTGCTTTCATTGAGAGTTCCACTGTGTCGTCACGGTAAGGCTGGATGGCTCCTTCAATCATCCAGAACGATGCGATCCAAGGTGAGTATTTCCTCCCTAGACAGATCTTCGTATTCGGCGGCTTCGCACTGTGGGCCAACTCGCTTGGCCATCTGGAGCAGATCGATAGCTACGCCCCTGGCCATCAGGTCAGGTTTGGAAGCCTGAAATACACTGCCGACATCCGTGGAGACTTGATCTTCGATGGATTCGAGCCCATGACAAGTGCGCCGTACAGTCATGATGAGCATGACTTAGATGTGCCATCAGACGGTGTTCAGGAGAACGCACCTGCAGCTGCCCTGGCCTTAGATCCGGAGCGGATCGTGCCGTCCGAGGACGGGTGGATAGACCCCACCATGGAAGCCACAAGCTCATTGGCAGTAGTGCCGAACACAGACTTCACCTCCAATGAGGTCTGCATCATTGGACCCTCGGACTCGTCTCCGGCCATAGGCTCTAAACCACGCACATCCGTGCCTATCAAACCTGATTGGGCACCGGTCATGGAGTTTACCTCCGCGGATATCTTCCAGCACTCGCCTTTGGGTGACGTGCTAAATTCGTTGAAATCCCTCTCCTTGTCAAGAGACCCTTGGCCGAACTATGTTTGGCTTGAGTGGGAAGCGGACGACGAAGAAATTCGTTACCCACCCACCACCCACTTGGTAGCCACTGTCGACGACTTAACCGACATGCTTGATTTTGACTCTGAAGACATCGACGGTATGGATGACAATGCCGGAGAAGAACAGGAACCACCGCCCACAGGGCGCTGGACAGCCACATCATCATATGATATATATATGGTGGACACACCCAAAGAAAGCAATGGCGATGAGGCAACAGAGGAAAACCCCCTAGAGAAGCAATCTAAGCGTCGGCGTCAGCGGCGCCGCTCTAAGCCCCACCATAGCAAAAATAGCGATACCGGCACAAGAGACAATAGCACTCCAGATGATGCCGAAGACGAAAACAATCCCTCCCAGCCAGACTTAGAGCAAGCCGGACAGGAGGATGGGAAAGTTAGCCCTGATGAACAGGCAATGGATGGAGACTTGGAGGATGAGAATTACATGCCCCTCTCCAAAGACAAGGTGAGCCTTGGTGACGAAGAATTCATCGTGCCTGAGGATCCCGTCGAGCAGGAGCACTTCAAGCGCCGGCTTATAGCCACTGGAAAAAGCCTGAAGAAAAAGCAGCAGCAGCTTCAAGCTGATCAAGATCTGCTAACCGATAGATGGACTAAGGTCCTGGCAGTCGAGGAATACAGACTCGAGTGCCCAACCAAAAGATACCCGAAGCGCAGGTTGTTACCTCAATTCGAGGAGGAGTCACTAGAGCCTACGGTACCAGCGCAGGATGCGGCTGACTGGCCACCTCGTGGCCGAGACAAAGAAGCCTATCAGCCCGAACACAAGCCCGCACCCCGTCGCCAAACAAAAAAACACGAAGGACGGGGGCTACAGGCATGACCTGCGAGACGAGTTAGGAAACAAAGCAGGATAGTCAAGATAGATCTACGGATCACGGGGGCACGCCCCAATGCGCGACGATGACCGCCATGCCGGATACACTAAATACAAATCCGGTCAGGCCAAATACAACTAACCAGACTCATTTGAACTATGTTGTGATGTAGCACGGCATAGAGGCGCCGCACACCCCCTATGCTTCACTGACGAAGTAATGGAGCACGAGTTCCCAGAAGGGTTCAAACCCGTGAACATCGAATCATATGATGGGACAACAGGCCCCGCGGTATGGATTGAAGATTTCCTTCTCCACATTCACATGAACTGTGGTGATGATCTATAGGCCATGAAGTACCTCCCACTAAAGCTCAAGGGAGCGGCTTGGCATTGGCTGAATAGCCTGCCGGCAAACTCCAATGGCAGTTGGGAGAACCTGGAAGACGCATTCCTTAACAACTTCTAGGTCACTTATGTGCGACCCCCAAACGCTGATGACTTAAGTCACATAACCCAACAGCCTAGAGAGTCAGCCAGGAAATTCTGGACTCGGTTCCTAACAAAAAAGAACCAAATTGTCGATTGTCCGGATGCCGAAGCCCTAGCGGCCTTTAAGCATAACATCCGTGACGAGTGGCTTGCTCGACACCTCGGCCAAGAGAAGCCGAAGTCCATGGAAGCCCTCATGACACTCATGACCCGCTTTTGTGCAGGCGAGGATAGCTGGCTGGCTCGTAGCAACAGCACATCAAGAAATCCTGGCACCGCAGATGCCAGAGACAGTAACGGCAAGCCCCGACGCAACAGACACAAGCATCACAATAATGGCGATAACGCCGAAGACACGGCCATCAATGCCGGATTCAGTGGCTCTAAACCTGGTCAGTGGAAAAAAGCCATTTAAAAGAAACAATCCAGGCCCGTCCAGTTTGGACCGCATACTTGATCGCTCGTGTCAAATCCACGGCACCCCCGATAAACCAGCAAACCACACCAACAGAGAATGTTGGGTATTTAAACAGGCCGGCAAGTTGAATGCCGAAAACAAGGAAAAGGGGCTGCATAGCGATGACGACGAGGAGCCCCGACTGCCGAACACAGGAGGACAGAAGAAATTTCCTCCCCACGTGAAAATGGTAAATATGATATACGCCACCCATATTCCCAAGCGGGAGCGGAAGCATGCACTAAGGGACGTCTACGCGATGGAGCCAGTCGCCCCAAAGTTCAACCCATGGTCCTCTTGTCCGATCACCTTCGATCGCAGGGACCATCCGACCAGTATCCGTCATGGTGGTTCGGCAGTGCTTTTCCTCGAACCCATCATCGACGGATTCCACCTCACACGAGTCCTTATGGACGGTGTCAGCAGCCTGAACCTGTTCTATCAGGATACAGTGCACAAAATGGGCATCGATCCCTCAAGGATCAAACCCACCAAAACCACCTTTAAAGGTGTCATACCAGGTGTAGAGGCCTGTTGCACGGGCTCAATCACACTGGAAGTTGTCTTCGGATCTCCAGACAACTTCCGAAGCGAGGAGTTAATCTTCGACATCGTCCCCTTCTGTAGTGGCTATCACGCACTGCTCGGACGAACCGCATTTGCCAGATTCAATGTGGTACCGCATTATGCATACCTCAAGCTCAAGATGCCAGGACCTCGCGGGGTTATAAGAGTCAGTGGAAACACAGAGCGATCCCTCCATACGAAGGAGCACACCGCTGCCCTCGCAGCAGAAATACAGAGCAACCTTCTTAGGCAGACCTCCAATTCAGGAATAAAGTCACCGGACACCGCTAAGCGAGTCCGAAGTTCTCTACAACAGGATTGTCCGACATGTCCAGAGCTCGCCTAGCAATTCGGCCTCTGTCCTATTCCCAGTCAAGCAGCAAAATTTGTGCCATGCGTACATAATTACGCACTTAAAATACCATGGGCATCGACGGAGGCACAACTAGGATGCGGTCCATAATGCGGCTCAGTCGCCCCAGGATCCGTATACCTTCACCCGTTTTCTTTCTTTCAGGTCTATATTCTCTGGAGACCCTTCCGATAGCCTGATTATTGGACCCATCACGGGACGGAAACACCAAGGAGGCAAGGAGCTTTAACGTACAAGGGAATCCCCAAGTGGTCTTTGATAACGATCGCTATACCTGTTTACATACCCACATGCAGCTCGCTCTTGGTTAGGACATGTCAAATAGTCCTATTTTGCTTATCGCACTACTTGTATACATACGCCTTGACGTATTATCTAAATAACAATGGAAAATAATGTACAACGTCAGCTTATTATTACATTACTTTATCTTTTTCATTGACTGTTTATTTATTACAATTTGCACCCGTACGCTTTGGCATGTTCAGCTCGCCAGGGGCTTCAGTGTACCCCATAGCACGACAAGAAAAGTCCGAACACTATCGATAGTGCGACACCTCGAACTTATAGCATTATATGCATCAGCTCCGAATCATGTCTTGGGTCAATAGTTGGGTTTCCCCGGCTCCCATGTTTTGCTGCCTTACGTTCCGCTATATCGGCTAAGGTGGCATAGGAAGAACTACTACGATTGTGTCCCGGTTCTTCCAGACGAGCACCTCAGTAGAGAAAGCCGAAAACTGACTGTCATGATGCGGCGAGAGCTGGTCGTTGTTCGAGAGGTCTCAAATCCTTAAAGATTTTTTCCACTTTGGGCGAGGAATCGGCATTTGTACGATTTAGGCATGTATAGCACCCCAAGTTTGGCCCTCCGAATACCATGGACTATGCCAAAATTTAAAATTATAGAACTTCTATGGCTAAGTGAGAGTGATAAAGCTGTATAGTCCGATTGCCTTGTTCGTTGCGCTAAACACCTCCTTAAAGGACCAAAAATTTGGATAAAGAGTGTTTGGATTTATCCCGAACACCCCGGTACTAGTTACATGGGGTCAGAAGCCGACGACTGGCCAACTCTCAGATTTTATAAACGGCTGCACAGAAGGTAAAATTTTAAATCAGCAAGCATTATATTGCGCAAATGAACTTGTTTTCATATTACAGGATCAAATGAGTACATTCACTCAAATATTACATCCTTAGCACATTGCTTCGCCACAAGGCGGGACCCCTTCAGGACACTGTCATAATACTTTTCGGGGTGGCGGTGCTCCTTGCCCTTCGGTGGCCCCTGCATCATCAGCTTCTCCGCATCCATCTTCGCCCAGTGCACTTTCGCGCGGGCAAAGGCCATGCGCGCGCCTTCAATGCAAACTGACCGCTTTTATGACTTCAAGCTGCTGGCAGGCATTTACGAGCCACTTTACTAGGCCGAAGTAGCTGTTGGGTAGGGGCTCGGCAGGCCACAACCGGACTATGAGGTCCTTCATGGCCAGTTCGGCCACCTTGTGAAGTTTGACCAGTTGCTTCAGCTGGTCACTCAAGGGAATCGGATGTTTGGTCCCAATATACTGGGACCAAAACAACTTCTTCGTCGAGTTCCCTTCCTCAGCTCGGTAGAACTCCGCGACATTAGATATGTTGCGCGGCAGATCTGCGAATGCTCCTGGAGAGCCCCAAATTGGGGTAATTAAAAGGAAAGTCTCCTTCAAATGCTTGCTTTGCATAATGAATGCCTTACCCGCCGCTATCTTCTTGGCGGCCTGAACCTCCTGGAGGGCCTTTTGGGCTTCGGCTTTGGCATCTAGTGCACTCTGGAGGGCTTTAGCAAGCTCGTACTCTTGCATCTTAGAGTCACGCTCCAAGGACTTGTATTTTTTGAAGAAGTCCTGAAGCTCTTGCCGGACCTCGTCGACCCGGGCCTCTTGCTTCTCGCGCTCGGCACGCTCCTTGGCCGCTTTGTCTTCGGCCTCGGTTAGCACCTTCTTAAGGGCCGCCACTTCGGTCGTGGCCCCTATTAAAGTTCATGACGCTTCTATTAGCGCAAACCATTATTCTTTATAAATATATAGAAGGGGTATTGTGTAACTTTGTTCTCCTCGAGCTGCCTCTTCACGAGGCCGATCTCTCCCTCGGTCCGCTCTAGGTCCCGCTTCAGTCCGGAGACTTCCGCAGTACAAGCGGCAGTGGCCTTTCTTTCCGAACACCAAACAGAGCATCAGGGGCTACTGTCTATACTGTGATATTTTCTTACAATGTTATTACTTACCTCAAAGCCTGTTAGGAGGCTGGCGCAGGCTTCGGTCAGTCCGCTTTTGGGGGACCGGACCTTCTCGATCACGGTACTCATGATGGTACGGTTTTCTTCATCAATGGAAGCACCACGAAGCGCTTATAGCAAGTTGTCTGATGCCTCTAGATGGACAGAGGTCATCGGCACGGGTGGCTCACCCCCCTTAGAGAGAGGCTGCCTGCCCGTATCCGGAACCATTGGGGGTTCTAGAGCTGTATCAGGCTGGGGGTCAGGCTTGCTGTGGTCCCCGGCATCAGAGTCCATGGGGGTCTCCCCCCCCATGTGCCTGACAACTGGGATTTCGCATGGGGGCGTCTCCAGTGCTGCTCCCCTTGGTCTGGTATCCTCTGAGACAACACCTCGGTGTCATCCGTGGGCCTAGGGGAGGAGGCCGTCGGGAGTGAATCGTTGTTCATCGCCGACAGGCCCAGAGACCCATTCGAAGAGGATGCGTCGATGTGGGATTTGGCAGGACTGCATATGCACGTTTGGCATGATAAGAAGCAATAAATCAAAACATACTGGAAGTATTATAGTGTCCGTATACTTACGACTTTGCCAGGGGCTTGTCCCTGGGTAACCACTCCTCGCCGCTGTAGGTGGCTGTGGTGGAGTGGTCTGGAAGGGAGGTCTTTCCCTTCTTGGACACTTCGGCCTCCCCAGATGGGGTGGTCTTCCTCTTCTCCCCCCCGGTTGGGTGGAGGGATTTCCTCTTCCTCCTCCTCAACTTTGTTAGAGCTGTGCGTCTTGGTGTCTTCGTACGTCATGTCCGATGCCACCTTGCACCGGAGACCTTTACTTGTCCCTGTGGCCTTCTTCTTGGCTTCTCCGGCACCTCATAGGGAGCCGGAAACAACATCTTCGTTAATGGAGGCGATGCTGGATCTTCGGGTAGTGGAGCCGGACAGTCACTCTGCTCTGCTATCGCTACCTAGTCCTGTTAAATTGGCATGGAGGCTTAGATTCCTCCCGAAAGTGCTGGGGAAAGGCACATCTTGCAAAATATAAAAACTTACCAGATTGGCGAGGCGCTTTGCGCTAAGTACGCGATCTTCGGCTATGGGCGGTGGTACCTCGGTGGCCTTGAACAACATGTTCCAGATGTCTTCGTGCGTCGTGTCAAAGAGCTCTCGCAGCGTCTGGTGTTCGGCGGGTCGAACTCCCACATATTGTAAGCCCGTCTCTGACACATAAGGATCCGATAGATGAGCATGACCTGGACCATGTTGACAAGCTTGATTTACTTGCCTATCACATTTTTTATGCAGGTCTGAAGTCCGGTCAGCTCTACCGATGAGCCCCAGGCTAAGCCCTTCTCTTTCCAGGAGGTGAGCCGCATGGGGATGCCGGATCGAAATTCGGTCGCCATCCAGTTGGTGTCGCGCGGCTCGGTGATGTAGAACCACCCTGATTGCCACCCCTTCACGGTCTCCACAAAGGAGCCTTCGTGCCTGGTGACATTGGGCATCTTGCCTACCATGGCGCCTCCGCACTCCGCTTGCTGGCCAACCACCACCTTTGGCCTCACATTGAAGGTCTTCAGCCATAGGCCGAAGTGGGGCGTAATGCGGAGGAAGGCCTCGCACACGACGATAAATGCCGAGATGTTGAGGATGAAATTGGGGGCCAGATGATGGAAGTCCAGCCCGTAGTAGAACATAAGCCCACTGACGAATGGGTGGAGGGGGAATCCCAGTCCGCGTACAAAGTGAGAGAGAAACACTACCCTCTCCTGGGGCTTCGGGGTAGGGATGATCTGCCCTTCAGAAGGGAGCTAGTGCGCGATGTCTGCGACCAGGTATCCGGCCTCCCGAAGCTTCATGATGTCCTCCTCCTTAACAGAGGGGGCCATCCACTTGCCTCCCACTTTGGACATACTTGGAATGACTTTGCGGAGAAGGTGAAAGCTTGGGCGCTAGAGCTTGAGTGAGGGAGAATGGATGAGCAGAGGAAGAAGAAGGCATGGGTGGAAAAAGATGAACCCTTATCTCTTTATAAAGGCGGTAGAAACCATGCGCCTCCCCACTTGCCATGTAAACTCGCTTATTCACCAAGTGTCGTGTTGATGACGCGGTTGGGTTACCCACACCCGTATTGATGAGAATCCCGTGATAAGGGGACACGATCTCTGCTTCGACAAGACGTGCCAATAAAACCACCATGCAATATGTGCAGCAGCTGGTTGAGAAAACGGTTCGAATAATGACCGGGCCGTGGCGTGATGTCGCGCTATGAAAAGTTGTCAGCAGATTAGATTTGTGGAATATTGTGCTCTCTACGGTGGTATGTGGAATTTGTTTTGCAGAGCTGGACACGATTTGTGTGTTCAAAATCTATCTTGAAGTATTCGGAGAAGGAACCCGCCTTGCAATTCCAAAGACAATCTGTGCGCCGGACTCATCGTCATTGAAGCCTGGTTCTGGGGCAACTGAGGGAGTCCTGGATTAGGGGGTCCTCGGACAGCCGTACTATGTACTTGTGCCGGACTGTTGGACTATGAAGATACATGATTGAAGACTTCGTCCCGTGTCCGGGTGGGACTCTCCTTTGCGTGGAAGGCAAGCTTGGCAATTCGGATATGTAGATTTCCTTCTTTGTAACTGACTCTGTGTAACCCTAGCCCCCTCCGGTGTCTATATAAACCGGAGGGTTTAGTCCGTAGGACAAGAACAATCAGAATCATAGGATAGCTTCTAGGGTTTAGCCTCTATGATCTTGTGATAGATCAACTCTTGTAATACTCATATCATCAAGATCAATGAAGCAGGAAGTAGGGTATTACCTCCATAGAGAGGGCCCAAACCTGGGTAAACATTGTGTCCCCGCCTCCTGTTACCATTAGCCTTAGACGCACAGTTTGGGACCCCTACCGGAGATCCACTGGTTTTGACACTGACTCCTGCCACGTGTTGATGTATCATAGGCACGTATCATCCATTGGATGGACGACATCTGGCCCACCGAGGAGCCAACAAGTGTTTCCTCCAGCCAATCATGATTTTACATGTGGAAAATCCCCATTGGTCTGGGCTGTTAACGGGTTATCAGATCCAAACTGGATGCTGATAGCTTAACAGCGACCCATTACAGTGGATGCCACGTGTTGGTTACCCTTGACTAAAGCACTTCCATGACACGCCATTTATAGTCATGGAAGTCGACACTTCCGTGATGATAATTTTGGTATTGTCATGGAACACTTCTACGACAGCACAAGTATGACTATCTTGATTCTGTCGTAAAATCGTCATGGATGTACATGCATGATAGAAAACGTGACCTACTGTGACAAACATATATCATCATGGAAGTGGTTTTTTGTAGTGTCATAGGTTTCAAGCAAGAGGAATGTGAGCCACTAGCGCTTGTGTGGGATAGAATGAAAGAAGCTATAAGAAACTTCCCCAATCATGGAATTGAGGAGTGGTTAATCCTTCATATATTTTATAATGGATTGAATCACATGTCAAAAATGATGCTTGATACAGCTGTAGGAGGAACAATCATGGGAAAACCCATAGAAGATGTCAAGAAGATACTAGATGATACTAGCTAAATGCCCGTGCGTTGCCACGGAATACTAAAAACATTGATTAAAAAATTATTCTGATTCAGAAATGTATGTGGTAACCAGAACCAAATGTGGGTTTTCCATACGTGGATCAGCCAACTCATTCTTTAACCAACTCATTTCCCCCTCAGCAATTTTCATGTCCCGTTAATGCGTATATCCTTGCAAGAAGATAATTGAAGTGTCATCTTTCTCCACAACCCTTTTTCCTTCCATTTTCATTCTCGCCATCATTTGCGAGCCCTGATTACCAATCTTAATATTGTACTGCAACAAATTATATTTTTTGACAGTTTGAAACATTCTTTTGATGCCATTTCTTATGATTAGTCGTGCTAGGGCTATCTCGTGAGCTCCCATGACAGCGAGCTCATGACCGCTACCTATGCTCCACCTCTTTTTGGGACGAGGGAGCAACTGGGTGAGGCGGTGCAACTGCAAGTGGGAGGGAGTATGAAATTTTCTCCAATCCATCTTCTGAATCATTTCTTGAATCCTAGAGATCATGTCATAAACCCCCTAAATATTTATGCTAACAAACTTGCATTGACGCTAACATCACATATATGTTCACCAATTTTCAGGTAGCAACAACATAAGGACATAAGCACATAGTAATAGTATAAAGGGATGGATTAAGTTTTTTCTCCATTCAACTATTGGAGGCTTGGAGCCTACCTAAATTGTAATTTAATTCACAGGGCATGATAGAAACAAAGAAGATAAAGAGTCTCAAAGTTTTGTTGAACCTTAAGCTATTTGCATAGATTTCCTGCAATCCCTTTTCCAGTAGATATTTGTCTTTAACTTGATCGTTGGTGGATCCTCGCACATAAGGAACATTATTAAATAGTATGTTGTGTTTATGTAAGTTGTTGACCACAAACTTCACAAGTAGGAGAATATACTACAAATGCCACAAGTTTTTATTCACGCAATGTACATCATATTAATTTGTCACATAAAGCTCAACATTCTGCAGGAGACTAAATCGTGTACATCCCATTCATTTAGAAAAGGAATCTCAACATTATGCAGGTGAATAAATTCAGACAAAACATCGAGAAAGCATCAATTATATTTAGATTTTTAACTAAATCCTGATTGTGTCATCTTGCTACGTGAAACATCTAGAAGAGTAGCACGCAGCCAAACAAGAATTTGTGGTGGCCCAGTCCCCCTATGAACATCCATGGTTCAGTTTTGGACCATGCGCACAATCTGAATATTATTATCAGTTCACAACCTGTTTTTGAAACCCCTCTCTTATCCATGTTACTTTCAATGTGGTACAAAGAAAGTAGAGAAGATACCACAGAAGCAACCATATGACAAAGTAAAGAGATCCAAACAAGTACAGTTCGCTCATCCAATCAATTTCAGTTGAAACTTATACTTGAAAACAAACTTCGTCCATTCCAATGGAGCAAATATTAATCTTAACTAATAGCATGTCAACAAATTACAATTTCTTACATCACATAACCCAACTTGCACTAACAGTTAGTACCACCAAAATCATTGCGAAACTTGTACATCACATAACAATCTTCACATCCATGCCCTCAACAGGATCAATCTGCATGGTGCATTACCATCGATCATGTTTCCCATCCTTCGGACTAGGAGTGAGGCCATGACCGACTGTGCGGTGTCACTGAACAGATGGATGTATAGCTGCTATGGCAGCTGGTGTGGCGAGGATAAGCTGCCGTCGTGTTGCACGACCACTGTCGACACGAGCTCGTTCGGTTTGTTGCCATGAATGATTGTGTGTGGCATGCTAAAGCAGCTAAACCCGTCTAGTCCGCACCGGCACAGTGATGACCACATGGTGCCCCACGGCCGCCACCAATGACACATTGTGTAGAACATAGACTGGGAAGGAGTGATGTGTTGTCAAAGAGAGTAGTCACTGATGCATGCTTGTCTGCACGCGTTCTTGTCTGCATACAGAGAATGTCGTCATGAAGGGAGGACCTTACTATCCTATAAGAAATAAACACAAAAGCTAATGATGAAGACCAGACAAATGGTAAAGAAGAAAATCCGCTTACTTGTCACATGCAAATTTCGCCCATTTATTCTGGAATGCATTCGATTCATCAAGCCGATTTGCCTCAATGTCACCAGGCAAGTTGCTGAACCCAAACAAAAACATGCCTTTCTGTAGCATCCTTTTTACAAGTGCTGGTATGAGATAAAGCACATTCTTCTTAGCCTTAAGGACAAAGTTTTTGATTTTATTTGACTTCTTTGTTGCAATCACATATTCAGGGAATTAATCTTTCTATTCCAATAAGCCTGAAATTGGTACCTGCAACATATAAATTACAAATAAATTTTGAAGTGTTGCCTCTTTGGTGGTACAAAGACAGTAAAGTTTGTCAAGCCTAGCCAACATTTGAATTAGGGAGCTTTCAGAAGTCAGATGTCGTGCATAGACAACAAAGGAAAAATACATCAATGGTGTTGTAAGGCAACCTACCTAACAATACAATGTGAAAAGAGGTACCCTGTAAAAACACCTAAGTTCATCTTGAGTGCCTTCGTAGTAAATGAAAACTCGTTGGTCATCCACAATCTGTTGAGATCAGCAAATGACATACAATTTTCTTACCAAGGAGACACACAAGGATGCTTCTTACAAAACAGAAACACAAGGATGCTGCTTACTTGTTTCTACTTACTTAATGTTACTATGAGCCTGACGCGCCCAGAGGAACTGCGTGCCAGAAAAATTACCTTGCATAATCACCTAAAAGCTGTTAATATAACTTGAAAGGAGTACATACAGTCAATGCCAAAATGTGAATGTAAATGTCCATCCATTCTGGATAAAGAACAAGGTGGTGTCAAGTCACTACATCAACATGAACAACCCCCAGTTTTGTAGCAAGTGGGAATAAAACAAAATAGGGCCATATCGCGCTGCCTCCGTTTTGTGGACAATGTCAGATTTCGGTTTCCGCAAACCCTTGAGAGGTTCGAACTCTAGGGTGCGTGCGAAGATCTCAACCTGCCCAGCCGGCCTACTCCCTAATCTCACAGCCTATAACGTCGAGCTCTAAGGGAAAGGAAGACACGACAGTTTACCCAGGTTCGGGACACCTTGCGGTGTAAAACCCTACTCCTGCTTTGTGGTGGATTTTCGTCGAGGGGCTGAGGAAGAACTAGTATAGTGGAGAACAGCCTCATGAGGCATGGTCTTGAGCTCAAGTGAGCTGGTGAGCTGGTGAGGGTGGAATGGATTCGATCTGATCCGATCCGATACCCCCTGTTGGTGGTGGCTAGGTCCTATTTATAGTGGCCTTGGTCCTCTTCCCAAATGTATGCGGGAAGGGATCCCACAATGGCCAAATTCGAAGGGAGACAACAAGTACGTCCTATCCTGACTAAAGTGGTCTTCGCCTACAAAAGCCTCTAGTAATGATGTTGTGGTGGGCTCGGTGGTGACCTCCGTCCTGCCGTCCTAGCGGTCTTGGTCTTGTTGCACCAGAATGGAAACCTTTGGTTGATTCCTCTGGACTCTGCGCCTGCTACTTGCTTCCTTTGCACCGAAGAGGAAACTGGTACTATGCGCTCGCTGGTGCCCGCCTGACCTTGGTCGTCATGGTTTAAGTCAGCCGATCCTTGCGAGGTGTGGCTTGCATAGAAATCTCCACTCCTCGGGAGCCAGCCTGAGGAGGCCGATCCCCTTGGAGGTCTTGGTGTGGTCCGCCTCACGAGGCATGGCCCCTCACGAGGGTCTTGAGTTGTTGATGCTGAAGCTGGGGCGTACCAGGCCGTTGACGGGGCCACGCCGTCGGCCGTAGGCAGGCAAGTCTGGGTACCCCCATATCCAGAACGCCGACAGTAGCCCCCGGGACCAAGGCGCGCTCGGACTTGGTTTCTGGGCGAAGCTGAAGGGCAAGTGATGAGCGCCGCGGGCCCTAACCACCTGCAGCCTTGAACGACGTGTGGCGATTGATGGGCCATGGGCGTCTCCACTTCCCTGCGCTACCTCGACAACCATACGACTTGATGAGTCGATGCTGCATGCAGAGGAATATCATTGCGCGAGATCGTGGAGGCTGGCGGTTGGCCTCCCTCCGGCTGTAAATGAGGGGGGGGGGGTGGCAAAGCCCCCCTCGCTCATCTCTTTCTTAATCTTCTTGCTGCTCGTCCCTTATTATTCTCCACCTTGCTGTAGCATCCATGGCGTCGACCAGGAGATTCTCTGCGGTAGAAAAGGGAAAAGCCCCCCGGGAGGGGCCTGAACCACTTCCGTCGAAGAAATGGTTTTGCCATCCTGGAAACACCGGCATGAGGCAGGAGGTGATCAGGCCTTGACAAGCACGACCTTCGCCCGACTTCCCCCTTCCCTTGTACGCCCGTGAGCAGGACGGCAATGTGAGCCGCCGAGCGATCCCAGGTGGTAGCGGGCGAGCCGAAGCTATTCTGCCAGCAGAGCCACAGACCCACGCCGAGAGTAGCTTGCGTGAGTTCATGGTGTGGGCAGCGATGCCGCCCGGCTCGTGGATCTGGCTCCCGAGGATTTTTGCCGATGAGATACCGCCGAGGGGCCGCTCGAGCTATGGCTACAACACGCCGAGTGCTGCAACCTGGCCACCGGGGCTGAGGTCAAGGTGGTGCCTCCCAAATATGTCTTCATGATCCGCGGGTGGGGTGAGGTCGCCCATGCCTGCCGCGTAGAGGGTGCCCTCGCAATCCACATCGAGTACGACGGCACCTCCACTCTATTCTTCAAGGTCTTCGACGAGGAGGGCCGGCGGCTGAAGTGCTGCCCCGGAGGAAGCAGCCCGTGGGACACAACCGTGGGTGCTGGGCCCGCCTTTGACCCCACCGACGTCTTCTCCAGCAGCAGTGATGACTCCTGGGAATCTAGCGACTATCCTGAGCCCAGCGATTCTTCGGAGTCCGGTGATGACAGCTACGTGTCGCCAAGCTCCCGCCATGCCCGGAGCGCGGCAGTAGCAGCCGCTCGGCGTCGTCGGTGACACGCGCCGGCCTGGTTCCTTGAAGCCTCTCTTCTTTTGTTTCCCTGCGTGTAATTATGATCAGCCCCGTGGGGGCTATGTAAGAATCGAAATGCTTTAATTCCAGCGTTGCTGTTCTTGTTACTGTGTTGAAATTGCGTATCCCACTCTAGGCACGGTTCTCCCTTTCCTCCCCCTATGTAGTGTAGCGCTCTACATCGGTGGGACCCAGTCCCCAGGTAGGCTTCAGCCATCACTGGAATGCAAGGTCATGATGCCGTGGTCAAGGCCAGGAGGTAAGCAACCGAGGTCCGGTGAGAGCTCCTGAGGTGCGATGCTCACAAGGCCCCCCTTGGCGTGCAAGCAGCTGCCCAAGAAACGAAAAGGGAAGCGACATTGCCCAAGCGAGACTGTGAAAGTTGGCCGATTGGGTCATGAAATTTATGTGAGCGACTTATCTTTTAGTGAACTCATAGCAATTCCCTTGGGTGGTGCCCACTCGTGCCTTCGGGGTAGCGCCGCTAGGTAGGTCCCGTGATGCCCATTCGCTTTTCTAAGTTGTCTAGGTGCTCTACGTACGTCCTCGGGTCCCGGCCCTTGAGCAGACTCAGCTGCTGCTGGTATGCCAGGTCACGATGCCGTGGTCAAGCCCAGGGGGTGAGGGCTAGAGAGCTAGTAGCAGCTCCTGAGGCGTGATGCTCAGGTGCCCCCCCTTTAATGTGCAAGCGACTCGCGCAATAAGGCGGTGGCCGCCAGGCCCGTCCGTAGCTAGGCTTCAGGTGTACCTACGTGTTAGCCTGTGGAAGAGAATATGACCCCTAAAGAAGCTTGCTGCCAACCCTTGATCCTTCCGAGGGAAGACGAAGGCACCGAGGACCTAACAAGGTGGCGTACGGGAGGTGGGTCGCAAGCCAGAGCTCGGTCCTTCGGATTTATCAGCGTTGCTGGGACGGACCCGAGCACAAGCACCATGCCAGCATATGTTGCCGCTGTTGTGGGATGAGCAAAGAACGAGTCAGCAATATAGGGAGACTGTGAAGCAGATAGGACTTGAAGCAAGCAGGCGATGATCATAAATCAACTCATGAGAGATGGTTAGGCAGCTCTGACGAATGCAAGAAGGATATATGTCGCAGGGATGGACCAACGCGACTTGGGGATAGTGCAGCCCAAGGGGCACCCCCAAACTGAACGAACTAAAAGATGTCACCTGGCACCGTTGCTGAAGAAATGTTGGGGTAGCAGGAGGTGTGCGTTGCTTAAGTCGCTCCTCATGAGCCACCGTGGCGTTCATCCTCGGGAGGCTCTGGGGGCCCGGTGGGCTTGTGAGGATCCATTGCCATGTCCGCCTGGATCACCTGGCGCCTAGCCTTCCAAGCCGCTAGGACGTTCCCCATGTGGCGCGAAGATGCAACAGCCGCACTCAGCAAGCCGAAGGGCATGCGAACGTAGCTGTGAGGGGGACCCTCGCATCGGCCGACACGGAATGGCTAGAAGAGCTCCTGAGACGCGACCTTGTTGAGCCCTGGGATGTCAACGCAGACATGCAGCTCCTCGCCCTCACCAGGGCAAGGAGTCATGCCTGGTGGTGGGCGGTGATCACCCCGCACAACCCTCGCCTCCTAAATTTCTTGGACTACCTTGCTGATGAATTCCTGAGCTCCTGGTGCCTCACGCCCTGTGCTATCCCCTTGGAAGCGTGCGGTGAAGCATGCCTCCATGTGGTACCCGAGTGCCTCCCTTGTGATGTTGGCCAGGTCAGAGGCCCTCTAGAGGAGAGCCCCGAGCCCAACCTGAGAGGGGTGCCAGGCGCACCTTCCTATGTGATGGGTGAAGGCGCCCCGTCCATGAACGCGAGGCTCAATGCGACATTGTCGGGCGCTGCCTCCTCCTGAGATCCCAGTAGCTGCTTCTCTATCTTGGGGGCAATCTCAGGAGGGAGGACATTGCCCTCGTCTTCAGGGTTCTCGACCGCTGCAGCCTGGTAGGCGCGTTCAAGAGAGCACACCGCATCCTTTTCCTTGAGGCGACCATGATGATGCCGTCGCTCTCCGACATTTTGAGGATGTTTTAGCTGTGGTGTGTTGCCGCCATGAACTTGGCTAGAGCTGGGTACCCGAGGATGGCGTTGTACGACAGGCGAATGTCAGTGACGTCTAAGTCGATGAGCTCCGTGTGGTAATTGTTGCACTTGCCGAAGGTGACAGGGAGGCGGACTTGCCTGGTTGGGTGCGTGGAGATGTCGGTCACTCCTGATAAGGGCTTGGTAGGCTGAAGCTGGTAGTACGACACTTGGAGCCTGTCGAACGTCCGGACTGAGAGAACATTGAGCCCTACCCCGCCATCGATGAGCGTCTTGGTGATGAGTACATTGCTGATGATGGCTGAGTAGAGCATTGGGAGCGCGCCAGCTGTGGTCGTGCACTTGAGCTAGTCGGAGGAGTCGAAGGTGATGGCGTACTTGGACCACTTGAGCGGGTATGTCGCCTCGACCTTGGGGAGATCTACGTTCACCTCACACGCAAATTGCTTGAACACGCGATGAGAGGCTGGGGCCTAGGAGGCGCCCAAGATGCACGCGATGGCACGAGGCTCTTGGAAGCCCCCATCCCCCTGAGGCTGATCCCTCCAGGAGCCCTCGCGAGGCCGGCCTTGCCAGCGGCCCTCCCAAACCTGGTCATGCCCCTCCTGACGATGGTTGTGGTTGTCAGCGTTCTGGATATGGGTGTACCCAGAGTTTCCTACTTGCGGCCCACTACATGGCTCCATCGATAGTCTTGTACTGCCCAGCCTCAACATCAACAATTCAAGACCTCGTGAGGGGCCAAGCCTCGCGAGGCGGTCGACGTCAAGACCTCCAAGGGGATTGGCCACCTCAGGCTGGTTCCCAGGAAGCGGAGACTTCTATGCAAGGTGCACCTCACGAGGCTCAGCTGACATGAGGCATGACGACCAAGGCCAGGCGGGCGCCAGCGGGCGCAGAGTACCAGTTTCTTCTTTGGTGCAAAGGAGGCAAGCAGCAGGCGCGGAGTCCCGAGGAATCAGCCAAAGGTTTCCGTTCTAGTGCAACAAGACCAAGACTGCCAAGACGGCAGGATGGAGGTCATCACCGAGCCCACTGCAGCGTCATGACCAGAGGCTTTTGTAGGCGAAGACCACTTTAGTCAGGATATGGTGTACTTCTTGTCCCCCTTCAAATCTGGCCGTTGTAGGATCCCTTCCTGCCAACATTCGGGAAGAGGACCAAGGCCACTATTAATAGGACTTAGCCACCACCATATAAGGACAGACCCTGGCCGAACGGAGCGAAGCCATTCCTCCTTCACCAGCTCACTTGAACCCAAGAATACCTCACCTCCTGAGGCTGTTCAACCACTGTACTAGTCCATCCCCAGCCCATCGAGACAAACCACCACAAAGCTGGAGTAAGGTCTTCCACTACAAGGTGGCCCGAACCAGGATAAACTGTTGTGTCTCTCTGTCCCTTTGGGATCGACGCACTAGGCTATGAGGATCGCGAGTAGGTAGGCGGGGTAGGTTGAAATCTCCGCATGCACCCCAGAGTTCGAACCTATCAATGGTTTGTGGCACCTGAAATCCGGTATTAGGCGCGCTAGGTAGGGGTGCGTCGGATCATCTCTCCCGTCGATAGATCCACCGCTATTCCGATGCTTCGATGGCTGACGCACGTTGGAATTGCACTGAGCGCCAGTCCGCGGTTGCTGCCCGCATCGCTCAGATGACACCGGCAAGCGACGACTATCCTCGTTGTCCTCCTTCACCAGCGGCCAACGCCCCCACGGGCCCTGCTGGCTACGAGCAGCAGGCTTCATTGCTGCACCCCTCAGTGCGCCGCGATGGGCGCACTACCACTCCATCGCTGACCCCGGCCTCTTCATCCTCCCACGCACATCGCGGCCCGGCAAATGCGCAAGATGATCTACTCATGGCGCGGGATCTCCTTCGCTACCGCCCAATCGATGACTTCTACGAGGAGTGGCTCGAACGCATCACCTTGCTCGTCAGTGCCGCCGGAGACTCTGCCGCGCCTGCCCACTCACTGCCCCAGGAGCCGCCTGCTGCGGGCGACGTGGCACACGGGGCACCTCCACCACCTCCATCCCAGGGCACCATCGTCGAACCAAGGCGGGTGGTACCACGGCGCAACCCACCACGCCAAGCGCCTGCGTGCGAAGAAGCGAGCTGCCAAGTGGTGCAGCGACCCCAAGAAGATGCTCGTGCGCTTCCAGCACCTCCACGTCAAGACCGTGCGCCACCTGTGATGGTGGCAGCATGCGAGCGCCAACACCAAGCTCCACCGCCTCGACGTGCTCCCATGACCACTGCAGGGTGCCGCGCATTCACCCCAGAGCTGCGCAACATCATCTGGCCAGGCAAGTTCAAGACTGACCTACCCCACGCTACAACGGCATCGCCAACCCCACTAAGTTCTTATAGCTCTACGAACTAAGCATCGAGGCGGCCAACAGCGACGAGAAGATCATGGCGAGCTGGTTGCCCATGGCCCTCAAGGATGGCGGGCGCTCTGGATCCTGAACCTCCCCGTGGGGTCCATCTCCTCCTGAGATGAGATGCGCGACCGCTTCATCGCCAACTTCCAGGGCACTCGCGATCGCCCGCCGACCGCGGATGACGTACGACGTATCAAGAAGCAGCCCGGAGAGACCCTGCAGAAGTACATCCAGTGCTTCAACAATGTTCGCCTCAAGATCCCCAAGGTGTCGGGCGAGGCCATCATTTCAGCGTTCACTGATGGCGTCCGCGACGTCAATATGAAGGAGGATCTCTCCATACATGAGGACCTCTGCACGGCCCTGGAGATGTTCAACATGGCAAACAAGTGCGTGAGGGCTGAGGAGGGGCGCCCATCCCTCCTCGAGCTCCCCGATGCTGACCCAGAAGACAAGAAGGCCAAGGTCAGGGATGTGAAGTGCAAGGGGTCGGCTGTGCTTCCGGCCGGGCCAGAGGTGAAGCACGGCTGCGATCACCCTGAGTCATCAAAGATCAGCCGAGCGTTCTGCGTCTTCACAACGTGCATAGCCACAACACCAATGACTGCCAAGAGGTTAGATCCCTTTGCGATGGGCGCCTTGGTTGACGCCCCGAGCGCAATGATACGTCTCCAATGTATCTGTAATTTTTTATTGTTCCATGATATTATATTACCCCTTTTGGATTTATGGGCTTTATTTTACAAATTTATATCATTTTTGGGACTAACCTACTAACCGGAGGCCTAGCCCATATTGCTGTGTTTTGCCTATTTCAGTATTTCGAAGAAAAGGAATATCAAACGGAGTCCAAATGGAATGAAACCTTCGGGAGCGTGATTTTTGGAACAAACGCGATCCGGAGAACTTGGAGTGCAAGTCAAGAAGCTTGCGAGGCGGCCAGGAGACAGGAGGGCATGCCCACCCCCTCTGGGCGCGCCCCCTATCTCTTGGGCCCCACAGGCGGCCACCGACGTACTTCTTCCTCCTATATATACCTACGTACCCCAAAAACATCCAGGGAGCCAACGAAACACAATTTCCACCACCGTAACCTTCTGTATCTGTGAGATCCCATCTTGGAGCCTTTGTCGGCGCTCCGCCGGAGGGGGAATCGACCACGGAGGGCTTTTACATCAACACCATAGCCCCTCCGATGAGTTGTGAGTAGTTTACCATAGACCTTTGGGTCCATAGTTATTAGCTAGATGGCTTCTTATCTCTTTTTGGATCTCAATACAATGTTCTCCCCCTAACTTGTGGAGATCTATTCGATGTAAACTCTTTTTGCGGTGTGTTTGCCGAGATCCGATGAATTGTGGGTTTATGATCAAGTTTATCTATGAATAATATTTTAATCTTCTCTGAATTGTTTTATGTATGATTGAGTTATCTTTGCAAGTCTCTCCGAATTATCAGTTTGGTTTGGCCTACTAGATTGATCTTTCTTGCCATGGGAGAAGTGCTTAGCTTCGGGTTCAATATTGCAGTGTCCTTACCTAGTGACAGAAAGGGTTGCAAGGCACGTATTGTATTGTTGCCATCGAGGATCAAAAGATGGGGTTTATATCATATTGCTTGAGTTTATCCCTCTACATCATGTCATCTTTCTTAATGCGTTACTCTGTTCTTTATGAACTTAATACTTTAGATGCAGGCACGAGTCAGTCGATGTGTGGAGTAATAGTAGTAGATGCAGGCAGGAGTCGGTCTACTCGTCACGGACGTGATGCCTATATACATGATCATGCCTAGATAATCTCATAATTATTCTCTTTTCTATCAATTTCTCGACAGTAATTTGTTCACCCACCGTAATGCTTATGCTGTCTTGAGAGAAGCCACTAGTGAAACCTATGGCCCCGGGTCTATCCTTTATCATATAAACTTCCAATCTACTTTTATTTGCATCTTGACTTTTTGCATCTATATTATAAAAAGCAAAAATATATTTATCTTATCATACAATCTCTATCAGATCTCACTTCCGCAAGTGGTCGTGAAGGGATTGACAACCCCTTTATTGTGTTGGTTGTGAGTTCTTTGTTTGTTTGTGTAGGTGCGTGGGACTTTTGAGGAGCCTCGTACTGGATTGATACCTTGGTTCTCAAAAACTGAGGGAAATACTTTCGCTACTTTGCTGCATCACCCTTTCCTCTTCAAGGAAAACCAACGCAAGCTCAAGACGTAGCAAGAAGGATTTCTGGCACCGTTGCCGGGGAGGTCTTCGCTCAAGTCAAGACATACCAAGTACCCATCACAAACTCATCTCCCTCGCATTTACATTATTTGCCATTTGCCTCTCGTTTTCCTCTCCCCCACTTCACCCTTGCCGTTTTATTTGCCCTCTCTTTCCCAATCTTCTCTTCTCTTTTTTGCTTTTTCCGTTTGCTCGTTTACCTTGTCATTATGTCTAGTTCCTTATCCGCTCCTATGACTCCCGAGTTTGAAGTTATTCACTTCAAGCAAAGGCAAGGAGAAAACTTAAAAGATGCTTGGTATAGGATGATGGAATCTTATCGCAAGTGCACCCTAGAGGTGAACTTTAGAATTCTTCTTTGCAATTTTTATGATGGGTTAAATATGACGCATAGACAACTCTTGGATTGCATTGCCAAGGAAAATTTTATTGAAATTGATCCCAGTATTGCGCATGAAATTATAGAGGGAATAGTGCGAACACTACCTCAGAAGGGAGGACCACATCCTACCCAAGAAGAAACCCATGTGTTTGGAAAGATTTGCAAAGTAACAAAAATATTACAAAAGTCTCTTGAGCCTCTTAAAAGTGTTAGAGGAAATCTTCACCGCATGAATATGTTGATTACTCTTTGCCATAAGCGGTTGGATTATTTAGATCCAAAAATTTCCGAGTATGAAGGGAAGCGGAAAGAACCTCCCGGATCCGAGCATGACTCAGCTAAAAAACTGAAAATTAAAGATGGCACTACTTAGATCTATGTTCGCTTTTATGCCTAGCTAGGGGCGATAAACGATAGCGCTAGTTGGGAGGCAACCCAATTTTATTTGTGTTTTTTTGTTTTTGTTTCTGTTTAGTAATAAATGTTGCATCTACCTTCTGTTTAGATGTGTTTTTATCTCTTAATTAGTGTTTGTGCCATGTAGAACCTATAGGATAACCTATGATGATAGTTGATTTGATTCTGCTGAAAAACAGAAACTTTGCACGCACTACTTTAGTTTTGTTAAATCACAAAAACATGTTTTTGTGTTGATTCTTTTTGCTGCTGATCAATAGACAGATTGTCCAGGACTTCCTATTTTGGTAGGATATTTAGAGTTCTATAAGTTTGCGTTAGTTACAGATTGCTACAGACTGTTCTGTTTTTGACAGATTCTGTTTTTGACAGATTCTGTTTTTCGTGTGTTGTTTGCTTATTTTGATGCATCTATGGCTAGTAAAATAGTTTGCAAACCATAGAGAAGTTGGAATACAGTATGTGTAACACCAAAATAAATAAAGAATGAGTTCATTACAGTACCTTATGTGGTGGTTTTTTTTCTTTCACTAACGGAGTTTACAAGATTTCCTGTTGAGTTTTGTGTTGTGAAGTTTTCAAGTTTTGGGTAAAGCTTTGATGGACTATGGAATAAGGAGTGGCAAGAGCCTAAGCTTGGGGATGCCCAAGGCACCCCAAGATATTAAAGAATAGCCAAAAGCCTAAGCTTGGGGATGCCCCGGGAAGGCATCCCCTCTTTCATCTTCATTCATTGGTAACTTTACTTGGAGCTATATTTTTATTCGCCACATGATATGTGTTTTGCTTGGAGCGTCGTGTATTATATTAGTCTTTGCTTTTTAGTTTTCCATAAGCATCCTTGCTGTACACAACTTTTGGGATAAGCCTACTTGATTGGAATTTGTTAGAATATGCTATGTGCTTCACTTATATCTTTTGAGCTTGATAGTTTTTGTTGTATTGCTTCACTTATATTTTTTAGATCACGGCGGTGGCTTAATTTTATAGAAATTGCTAGTCTCTCATGCTTCACTTATATTATTTTGAGAGTCTTTTAGAACAGCATGGTATTTGCTATGGTTACAAAATTGGTCCTAGAATGGCAGGCATCCAAGTTGGGTATAATAAAAACTATCATAGGAAGTGAATTGGATGCTATGATCAATTTGATACTTGATAATTGTTTTGAGTTATGGAGGTAGTGATATTAAAGTCATGCTAGTTGGGTGATTATGAATTTAAAGAATGCTTGTGTTGAAGTTAGCAAGTCCCGTAGCATGCACGTATGGTTAAAGTTGTGTAACAAATTTGAAACATGAAGTGTACCTGGCTTGTGCATCCTTATGAGTGGCGTTCGGGGACGAGTGATGGTCTTTTCCTACCAATCTATCCCTCTAGGAGCATGCGCGTAGTGCTTGATTTTTGATGACTTATAAATTTTTTCAATAAGTATATGAGTTCTTTTTACTAATGTTGAGTCCATGGATTATACGCACTTTTACCTTTCCATCATTGCTAGCCTCTTCGGAACCGTGCATTGCCCTTTCTCACCTTGAGAGTTGGTGCAAACTTCGCCGGTGCATCCAAACCCCGTGATACAATACGCTCTATCACACATAAACCTCCTTATATCTTCCTCAAAACAGCCACCATACCTACCTATTATGGCATTTCCATAGCCATTCCGAGATATATTTCCATGCAACTTTCCACCATTCCATTCATCATCATCATGACATACTTTACTTTTGTCATATTGCCATTGCATGATCATGTAGTTGACATCGTATTTGTGGCAAAGCCACCATGCATAAATTTTCATACAAGTCACTCTTGATTCATTGCACCATCCCGGTACACCGCCGGAGGCATTCATATAGAGTCATATCTTGTTCTAGTTTCAAGTTGTAATTCATATGTTGTAATCAATAGAAGTGTGATGATCAGCATTATTAGAGCATTGCCCAAAAATAAAAAAATAAAGGCCAAAAGAAAAAAAGAAAGGCCAAAGAAAAAAAAGAAAAAAAGAAAAAAAGAGAAAATAAATAAAAGGGGCAATGTTACTATCTCCTTTTCCACACTTGTGCTTCAAAGTAGCACCTTGTTTTTCATATAGTGAGTCTCATATGTTGTCACTTTCATATACTAGTGGGAATTTTTCATTATAGAACTTGGCTTGTATATTCCTACGATGGGCTTCCTCAAATGCCCTAGGTCTTCGTGAGCAAGCAAGTTGGATGCACACCCACTAGTTTTCTTTTGTTCAGCATTCATTTATAGCTCTAGTGCATCTGTTGCATGGCAATCCCTACTCCTAATGTTGACATCAATTGATGGGCATCTCCATAGCCCGTTGATTATCCTCTTCCATGTGAGACTTTCTCCTTTTTTGTCTTCTCCACACAATCCCCATCATCATATTCTATTCCACCCATAGTGCTATATACATGGCTCACGCGCATGTATTGCGTGAAGGTTGAAAAAGTATGATATTATTTAAGTATGAAACAATTGCTTGGCTTGTCATCGGGGGTATAGAAGTTGGGAACATCTTTGTGTGACCAAAATGAAGCATAGCCAAACTATATGATTTTGTAGGGATGAACTTTCTTTAGCCATGTTATTTTGAGAAGACATGATTGCTTTGATTAGTATGCTTGAAGTGTTCCTATTTCTTTTATCAATATGAACTTTTATTTTGAATCATTTGGATCTAAACATTCATGCCACAATAAATAAAATTACATTGAGAATTATGCTAGGTAGCATTCCACATCAAAAATTCCGTTTTTATCATTTACATACTCGAGGACGAGCAGGAATTAAGCTTGGGATGCTTGATATGTCTCCAACGTATCTATAATTTTTTATTGTTCCATGCTATTATATTACCCCTTTTGGATGTTTATGGGCTTTATTTTACACATTTATATCATTTTTGGGACTAACCTACTAACCGGAGGCCCAGCTCGTATTGCGTTTTTTTGCCTATTTCAGTATTTTGAAGAAAAGGAATATCAAACGGAGTCCAAACGGAGAGCGTGATTTTTGGAACGAACGTGATCCGGTGAACTTGGAGTGCAAGTCAAGAAGCTTGCGAGGCGGCTAGGAGACAGGAGGGCGCGCCCACCCCCTCTGGGCGCGCCCCCTATCTCCTGGACCCCACGGCAGCCACCGACGTACTTCTTCCTCCTATATATACCTACGTGCCCCGAAAACATCTAGGGAGCCAACGAAACACAATTTCCACCACCGTAACCTTCTGTATCCATGAGATCCCATCTTGGAGCCTTCGCCGGTGCTCCGCTGGAGGGGGAATCGACCACGGAGGGCTTCGACATCCACACCATAGCCCCTCCGATGACTTGTGAGTAGTTTACCACAGACCTTCGGGTCCATAGCTATTAGCTAGATGGCTTCTTCTCTCTTTTTGGATCTCAATACAATGTTCTCCCCCTCTCTTATGGAGATCTATTCAATGTAAACTCTTTTTGCGGTGTGTTTGTCGAGATCCGATGAATTGTGGGTTTATGATCAAGTTTATCTAGGAATGATATTTGAATCTTTTCTTAATTCTTTTATGTATGATTGAGTTATCTTTGCAAGTCTCTTCGAATTATCAGTTTGGTTTGGCCTATGGATTGATCTTTCTTGCCATGGGAGAAGTGCTTAGCTTTGGTTTCAAGCTTGCGGTGTCCTTACCCAGTGACAGAAAAGGTTGGAAGGCACATATTGTATTGCTCCCATCGAGGATAAAAAGATGGGGTTTATATCATATTGCTTGAGTTTATCCCTTCTACATCATGTCATCTTTGCTAATGCGTTACTCTGTTCTTTATGAACTTAATACTCTAGATGCAGGCAGGAGTTGGTTGATGTGTGGAGTAATAGTAGTAGATGCAGGCAGGAGCCGGTCTACTTGTCACAGACGTGATGCCTATATACATGATCATGCCTAGACAATCTCATAATTATTCGCTTTTCTATCAATTGCTTGACAGTAATTTGTTCACCCATCGTAATACTTATGCTATCTTGAGAGAAGCCACTAGTGAAACCTATGGCCCCCGGGTCTATCATTTATCATATAAACTTCCAATCTACTTTTATTTGCATCTTTAATTTTTGCATCTATATTATAAAATACCAAAAATATATTTATCCTACCGTACTATCTCTATCAGATCTCACTTCCGCAAGTGGCCGTAAAGGGATTGACTACCCCTTTATTGCGTTGGTTGCGAGTGTGACGCCCCCGATTTAATCGTACACTAATCATGCACGCAAATGTGTACGATCAAGATCAGGGACTCACGGGAAGATATCACAACACAACTCTAAAACATAAATAAGTCATACAAGCATCATAATACAAGCCAGGGGCCTCGAGGGCTCAAATACAAGTGCTCGATCATAGACGAGTCAGCGGAAGCAACAATATCTGAGTACAGACATAAGTTAAACAAGTTTGCCTTAAGAAGGCTAGCACAAACTGGGATACAGATCGAAAGAGGCGCAGGCCTCCTGCCTGGGATCCTCCTAAACTACTCCAGGTCATCGTCAGCGGGCAGCACGTAGTAGTAGGCACCTCCGGTGTAGTAGGGGTCGTCGACGGTGGCGTCTGGCTCCAGGGCTCCAGCATCTGGTTGCGACAACCAGGTAGAAGGGAAGGGGGAAAAGAGGGAGAAAAGCAACCGTGAGTACTCATCCAAAGTACTCGCAAGCAAGGAGCTACACTACATATGCACGGGTATATGTGTAAGGAGGCCATATCAGTGGACTGAACTGCAGAATGCCAGAATAAGAGGGGGATAGCTAATCCTGTCGAAGACTACGCTTCTGGCAGCCTCCGTCTTGCAGCATGTAGGAGAGAGTAGATTGAAGTCCTCCAAGTAGCATCTTCAAGTAGCATCGCATAGCATAACCCTACCCGGCGATCCTCCTCTCGTCGCCCTGTAGAAAAGCGATCACCGGGTTGTCTGTGGAACTTGGAAGGGTGTGTTTTATTAAGTATCCGGTTCTAGTTGTCATAAGGTCAAGGTACAACTCCAAGTCGTCCTGTTACCGAAGATCACGGCTATTCGAATAGATTAACTTCCCTGCAGGGGTGCACCACATTCCCCAACACGCTCGATCCCATTTGGCCGGACACACTTTCCTGGGTCATGCCCGGCCGCGGAAGATCAACACGTCGCAACCCCACCTAGGCTCAACAGAGAGGCCAGCACGCTGGTCTAAACCTAAGCGCACAGGGGTCTGGGCCCATCGCCCATAGCACACCTGCACGTTGCGTACGCGGCCGAAAGCAGAACTAGCCCCCCTTAATACAAGAGCAGGCTTACGTTCCAATCCGGCGCGCGCCGCTCCGTCGCTGACGTCTGAAGGGCTTCGGCTGATACCACGACGTCGGGATACCCATAACTACTCCCACGTAGATGGTTAGTGCGTATAGGCTCGTAGCCGACTCAGATCAAATACCAAGATCTCGTTAAGCGTGTTAAGTATCCGCGAACGCCGAACAGGGCCAGGCCCACCTGTCTCCTAGGTGGTCTCAACCTGCCCTGCCGCTCCGCCACAAAGTAACAGTCGGGGGCCGTCGGGAACCCAGGCCCACCTCTACCGGGATGGAGCCACCTGCCCCTTCAGCCCCCATCTCCGAACAGTATCACAGGTAATGTAACTGTGTAAAGTATATCGTATATGCCCGTGATCACCTCCCGAAGTGATCACGGCCCAGTAGTATAGCATGGCAGACGGACAAGAGTGTAGGGTCACTGATGGAACACTAGCATCCTTACTAAGCAATTAGGATTGCGGGTAAGGTATCAATGACTGTAGCAACAATGACAGGCTATGCATCAGAATAGGATTAACGGAAAGCAGTAACATGCTACGCTACTCTAATGCAAGCAGTATAGAGAAGAGTAGGCGATATCTGGTGATCAAGGGGGGGGGCTTGCCTGGTTGCTCTGGCAAGAGAGAGGGGTCGTCAACTCCGTAGTCGAACTGGGCAGCAGTAGCGTCGGTCTCGTAATCTACCGAAGAGAAGAGGGGGAAGAAACAATAAATACAGTGCAAACATAAGCAAGACGACGCAAGACATGACAAAGAGTGGTGCTAGGTGTGTCCTAACGCAGTATGAGGTGATGCTGGCGAAGGGGGAAATCATCCGGGAAAGTATTCCCGGTGTTCCGTGTTTTCGGGCAGAGGAGCCGGAGGGGGAAAGTTGCGAGTTTGATATGTTAGGGGTGTGTGGCGGACGAACGGGTTGCGTATCCGGATTCGTCTCGTCGTTCTGAGCAACTTTCATGTTGAAAATAATTTAATCCGAGTTATGGATTAAAAGATATGATTTTCTAAAGATTTTAATAATTTCTGGTATTTAATTAATTATTTAAATTAATTCGAAGATGTATTTATGACATCAGCATGATGTCATGCTGACATCAGCAGTCAACAGAGTTGACTGGCTCAAACTGACATGTGGGTCCAGTGGGACCCACCTGTCATACACTGTTTAGGTTAATTAGGTCTTAGTTAAACTAATTACTATTTAATTAAACTAACTAGTTAATTAGATTAATTAAATATGATTAATTAACTTAATTAATTCACTTACTGATTAATTAATGTAATTATTATTTATTTATTTATTTTTAATTCTTTTTTTTTAAATGTTCTGGGGCTGGGGCCCCCATGTCATTGGCCAGAGGGGCCATAGCGGGTTACGGGCGCTGGGTGCTGGGTCACGGGCGTGCGGTTTTCGCCCGAACGGCGAGCGGTGCGGGGCTAGCGGCAGGGAGGCGGCGACGGGCAGCAGTGGAGGCAGGGCGGCGCTAAGCAGCCGCGGTGGCGGCAGGTGCAGCGGTGGCGGCAGGTGCAGCGGCGCGAGCGCCGGACGGCGCGAGCGCCGGACGGAGCTGCGGGACAGGGAGGAGGAGGACCGGGACGTGTGGGCGTGGTGCGGTGTGGCGAGGGCGGCCCAGAGCATGAGCTCCGGCACGCGGGCGCTGCGGGGTGGGGGGGAAACGGCGCCGGCGACAGAGAAGGGAAGGAAGGGAGCTCACGGTGGGGAGTAGGGACCGTGGCAGTGGGCTCGACGGAGGTCGGGGGAAGTCCGACGAGGGAGATCCGGCGACGGGCGGCGTTAGTCCGGCGACGACGGGGTCCCGAGCTCGTGCTCGTGGTCGAAGAGGAGGTAGTAGACGATGGCGCCACGGGCGGAGAGGAAGGAGGCCGAGAGGAGCCGACGAGGACGAGGCGTGGTCGAGGCGGCGAAGGGGCTCCCGCGTCGAGCGGCGTCCCAGGCGGCGAGGTCGAGGTCCAGCGGCGGGGCGGCGTGCGCGGTCGGGCCACGATCCGATCTGGATCGTGGAG
>NC_041387.1:333960036-333990459 GCF_002162155.2 Triticum dicoccoides | reverse complement strand
AGGGGAAGTGGGGGGAGAGGGTAAGGGAGTGGGGGCGCGGCCGGTTGGGCCAGGTGGGCCGGCCTGAGGAGGTGGGCTGCCTAGTCCAGTGGGTGGGGGGTTCTCTCCTCTTTTTTTTTGTTTTGGTTTTGCATTTTCTTTTCTTTTATCTATTTACTTTTCTGGTTTTAAATCATGTTAAGTTATTTAGGCATTTTATAAAAATGTGTTTACTACACCATAATTACCCTTCTAATATTCAGCACCGCCCGAACATTTTTGTTTCAACTTTTGAAAACTTTTGTTGTTTGACCTACTTTGAATTTAAATATTGAAACGGTTTCGAATCATCGCGAGGTTAGCAACAGTAACCGAGGTGACGTGGCATGATTAGCGTGGGATTACTGTAGCATGATTTTCCGGGCGTCACAGCGAGTTCTTTGTTTGTTTGTGTAGGTGCGTGGGACTTTTGGGGATCCTCCTAATGGATTGATACCTTGGTTCTCAAAAACTGAGGGAAATACTTACGCTACTTTGCTGCATCACCCTTTCCTCTTCAAGGAAAACCAACGCAAGCTCAAGCCGTAGCACGCAATGATCGAGGCTACGTTCATGTTGGTGGCAGAGGTGTAAGACACTGGAACGGCCGCGACCATTGCCAGGAGTGGCTCGACCAGCCTCGGCAGGACCGCTGGCAGGGTCAGCCTCGCGAGGGCGTCTGGAGGGACCAACTTCGCGAGGATCGGCCTCAAAGCAACGCTGGTCTTCCTCCACTGCCTCCGCCGCCAGGACGGAACGAAGATCATCACTAGGACGAGGGGGTTGGGGGTTTCCAGGAGCCTCGAACCATCGCCTGCGTCCTAGGCGGCTCCCAGGCCTCAGCATCTCACCGCGTCTTCAAGAACTTCGCGCGCAAGGTGAACACAACACTGCCCAAGCTCGAGGCGACACACCCTCTAAGGTGGTCCAAATACGCCATCACCTTCAACTCCTCCAACGAGCTTGAGTGTGTGACCACTACTGGCATGCCCCCACCGCTCTGCTCACCCATCATCAGCAACGTGGTCGTCACCAAGACCCTCATTGATGGCGGAGAAGGGCTAAATGTTCTCTGTCAAGACGTTCAACAGGCTCCATGTGCCATACCACCAGCTTCAGCCTACCAAGCCCTTCTCAGGAGTGACCGACGGCTCCACGCATCCGATAGGGCAAGTCTGCCTCCCTGTCACCTTCGGTAAGCGTGAAAACTACCACACCGAGCTCATTGACTTTGACGTCGCTGATTTTGGCTGCCATACAACGCCATCCTGGGGTACCTAGCACTGGCCAAGTTCATGGCGGCGACACACCACGACTACAACGTCCCCGAGGTGCCAGGGAGCGGCGGCATCATCACGGTCACCTGCGAGGAAAGGACGCGGTGTGCTCTCTCGAGCGCGCCTACCAAGCTGCAGCAGTCGAGAACACTAAAGACGAGGGCGATGTCTTCCCTCCTGAGGTCGTCCCCAAGACTAAGAAGCTACAGCTGGGCCAGGGATCTCATTAGGAGGCGTCGCCCGACAGTGCCGCACTCAGCCTCACGTCCCTGAATGGGGCACCCTCTCCTATCACATAGGAAAGCACGCCGGCGCCCCTCTCAGGTTGAGCTCGAGGGCTCTCCTCTGGAGGGCCTCAGACCTAGCCAACATCACTAGGGAGGCGCTCGGGCACCATGTGGAGGCATGCTTCAGCGCACGCTTCCCAGGAGAAGGCACAAGGCATGGGGTGCCAGGTGCTCAGGAGTTCATCAGTAAGGCAGTCGAGGAGATTCAGGAAGCAAGGGTTCTACAGGGGGATCGCCGCCCACCGTCGGGTGTGGCTCCTTGCCCTGGAGAGGTTAAGGAGTTCCGCGTCACCATCGACATCCCAGGGCTCAACAGGGCCGCGTCTCAGCAACTTTTCTGGTCGTCCCATGTCGGCCGATGCAAGGGTTCCCCTCACAGCTGCCTTCGGCCTGTAGAGCCTGGCTGTTGCATTTCAGTACCGCATGCAGGACATCCTAGCGGCTCGGGAGGTTAGGTAATAGGCGATCCTGGCGGAGGTGGAGGTGGATCCTCAGGAGCCCCCCAGGCCCCCAGAGCCTCCCGAGGCTTAGTGCCAAGCCGGCTCGTGAGGAACGACTTCAGCAGTGCGCATCTTCTGCTACCCCGATATCTCTTCAGCAATGGTGCCAGGTGACATACTTTAGTTCGTTCAGTTGGGGCCGCCCCTTGGGCTGCGTTATCCCCAACTCGCATGGTTCCGTCCCGGCGACATCTATCCCTTTTGTGTCTACCAAAACTAGTTTACCTTCCTTTATGAGTTGCCTTGAAATTATCAACTGCTTGACCGGCACTTCGTCGCCAAGAACGTCTCGCGCCCTTGTGAGCCCACCCATGACCGCCTCATGATTAAGGACTGGCACGACGTCTGTGCTCGGGTTCATCCCTGCAGCATCGCTAAACCCAAGAGGCTGAGCTCTGGCTCACGGGCTAGCTCGCATGTACGTCACCTCCCATGGCCCTTGGTGCCTTGTTCTCGCATGAGATAATCGCGGGATGATGAGTAAGGGCGCGCGACCTGGTGCCTCGCCACCACGGGAACCGCGCGCCGGTTAATTTTCTTCATGACCCGTGCATGAGAAGACTGGGCATGACGTCTATGCTCGGGTCCGTCCCTGCAGCATCGATAAACCCAACGGCTGAGCTCTGTCTGGCAGGCCGGCCCCGTTCACGTCACCTCCTGGGGTCATTGGTGTCTAGCCTTCTCATGCAATAACCTTAGGAGACTCATTAGGTTCAAGTTGCCTAACCATCTTGAAGGATTGACACAAGTGTTCCTGGTCAAATTTACGTGCAACCGGCCTTGAGGTAGGGCCTCCTGAGTCCCGTGCTAGCTCATGAGTGCCCATACACTCCTCCTCCAGCCCTACCATGCCAGCCATGTGTTAGGGCAGGGCTGCACACGCCACGGGGGCTCTCCTTAGAGGGACCCCCTCCCACGCACTAGTGGAAGCACCATGCTCCGTGCTGGCAGTCGACACTGATGAGGAGTGGCTATGCCCGTGCAAGAACGGAAGCGCCATGCTCCACATTGGTGATAAACAACTATGGGTAGCCTCACGGCTGCGCCAACCTCAGGTAGCCTCTGGGCTCGGTACATAGGCTCACCGCGTTGCTCTTCCTCGTGAGGGTAGCACGAGGGGGCTGGGATCTGGGGTTACGCTCAGGTCATGCCTGGCGTACGCCACCTTGCCAGGCCCCACGGATCTGGTCTTCGCGCACCCCTCCCGAGCTAGAGCCCTGCGAGGAAAGGTATGATGGTCTGTTCGTATGTCAAGGGGGACTCCTAAGCATCGCGTCTCAGGAGCCTAAGTGGCCGAATAGCCCCTCACCCCTGGCCTCGTCCTGGCGATCTAGGCGACCCAGCGGCTTCTTAGGTACTCACGGGGCCGGGCCCTGCCGACGCAGAATACCAAGGCCTAAATCTCGTCCCTCCCTTCCGAAGCCGTTCGTACGTCAAGGGGGACTCCTGAGCATGGCCTCTCAGGAGCCTAACTGGCCGTGTAGCCCCTCACCCCTTGGTCTCGTCGTGGCGATCCGGACGACCCAACGGTGGCTGAGGTATGAGCGGGGCCAGGCCCTGCCGATGTAGAACGCCAAGGTTTTCCCTCGCACCTGTTTTACCAAGCTGTTCGCCCATCAAGGGGGACTCCTGAGCATCGTGTCTCAGGAGCCTAACTGGCCACGTAGCCCCTCACCCCCTGGCCTTATCCTGGCAATCCAGACGACCCAGAGGCGGATGAGGTACACGCGGGGTCGGGCCCTGCCGACGCAGGACAATAAAGCAACGAAAAAAGAGATCGCGAAACCATAAGATAATTATTACAAGACACATCATTCCAAGCTTCAGCTTTAACGCCTCCACGAGGCATGGTACATGTTGTAGGATAAAAACAGAAAGGAGCACCACCGCCGCGCAACCTCTTCAGCCTTGGCCACCGCTGTCGCCCGCCAGTGGAGTCCCGTCGTCGACGACGTCGCCGTCGCCCTTGCCCTCGGCTTCAGCCACGGGGCCAACAACGAGGAACATAACCAGCAGGGCCTCCACCGGACCCTTCATGGCGTCAGTAGTAGCGTCGCAGGAGTCGGGGTCGACGGCCTCGAGCAAGGCGGCAAATTCGAAGCTGGCGTCCTAGAGATAGAGATGGCTGAAGGCGCGCGTCGGGACCGAGCAAGAGAGTATGTGAGCCTCACCTTCCACCATGGAGCCAAACCCGTCGACGACATCCTCGAGCGTTGTGATGAGCTCAGGGAGCAGAGTGGCAGGGCTCTCCTTCGGGGTCACCACTGTTCCCTGGAGCTCGCTCCCAAAGAGTTCTTGCCGAGCTTTGCGGAACCTCACCTCGGGGAGACGAAGGTGCTCCACTCCATGGTGGCCTCCCTCTTGGCCTCGGCAAGGGACGCCTGGGCTGCTTCCGCCTCCTCCTTCAACTTGTTTAGGTGGTCGTGCTCCACGGCCTGTTCCTGGGCTGCATGCTTTAGCTCAGCATTTCGATCGATAATGGCAGCCTCCCGGGCCTTCAGCTTCCCTTCTCGCTCCTGCACCTGACTGACCTGGGCGACCTACTGATCCTGGAGGGACTTCAGCTCAGCCTCCGCTGCATGGCGCCGATCCTGGGCGTCTTTGGTCTCCTTCAGTGTAGGGTCATGCTCGGCAGCGGCTATGCCGGCCACCTTTCGAGCCTCCTCCATGGATACCATGGCTTGACTCCAGGCTGCCTGGACAGACACATCGGCGAGGAGCCATCCCGAGACCAGCTCTAGGCGCCCCAATGCCGTTCGCGGTTCCAGACCTCATTGATCTCCCTGGAGCTAGTCCAGCGCGGATCGGGCCTCTTCCAAGGCCCCGAAGGTAGCAAAAGCGGCACGGCCCGACGGCGTGGTGGATGGAAGAAGAGGCGCTCCCGGCGCCGAGACTGGTGGAGCTGCAGCAGCTGGAAGGACAGGGGGCTCCGAAGGCCTAGTGTCCTCAGTAGCCACGTCGGGGACTGGTGCAGCCAGGGTCAGCCCTATCGCGGAAGCTGACTCCTCCCGGGGTTGGGCCTCCGAGCTTCCAGAAGACGACACCCCTGCTGGAGCCACAGTAGCCGCTGCGCCCCTTTGTGTCCAAGCCGCAGCAGCCGCCACAACATGCTCGACCACGGCGGCCTCAGCACCTTCCTTCTTCTTCTCTAACGACTGCGGCCTAACATCAAGAAAGGATACTAAGCTTCGCATCGAGATTCAGAAGCAAGGCTAAGAAAGAACACTTACTGGTCCGAGGCGACGTAGCTCCTCTTCAGGCTCATCAACACGAGCTTCACGGGCACGGCTGGTGCTGCACTCTTGGGAGCAAGTGAGCACGCGGTCAGTGCCACGCGGGATGGTGACGGCAAAGGAGGAGTGCTTCCTGGGGGAACCAGCGCCGACCTGCCCCACCTCACGGCCGCCCGCTTTAGCTTCTTCGAGGATGCCACCCCGCATCTCGTGGTGACCCCATAGGGATGAGCCAGCTCCATGACCGGATGCGTGTCCTTGCTGTCATCGTCGGAGAAGCTGCGGAGGAGGTCTCTCTCCCTCGAGGTAGAGGATTCCCCCTCCCCCTCCTCCTCCTTGGTGGCTTCGAAGGAAGGGTCACCGGAGGACTGATCCACCAAGGAGGCGGCCGGCGGGGGAGGCCCCATCTGGAGGGCCGCTCGGGTCCTTCCTAGTCAAGGAATTAGGACCTTTCTCAACTCCTTGTCAGGCGGGCTGTCCTGGCGCAGCCGGATCTTGTCTTCGGCGACTCCAATCTTCCACAAGGGGCAGGAGCGCTCCTGGAGCGGCGCCAGGTGCTGCATCAAGAACTCCTTGATAATCATGGCCCCCGTCAGCTTCTCGGCCTTCAAGTCGGCCTCCATTTTCTTCTTCAGTGGCCTCAACTAGGGGTCGGTGATTCTCGGAAGACCACCCCTTCTCAGAGGTCGGGACCTCGGTCGGCAGCTCCAGCAGGTCGTGGGAGCACTTGGCGTCCATGAGGACCCATTTGTTCTGGACGTCCTCCACCTTCTTCCCGGTGTGGGAAATTGCGTTATGCCATGGGCCGCAATGAAGCCAGCACACCCAGTGGGCTGGTAGCCGTTCATGCGGAGGTAGAAGAAGTGGCGGAGCATCACTACCACAAATGCCTCGTAGTAGAAGAAGGCTGTAATGGTGGAGAACCGCGTAGAAGAAGCGAGAGAAGGGAGGAATCAGCCCCGAGCAAACGCTATGCAGGAAGAAGGGAGAAATGGCACTGTTCGCGGGCTCCGGCACGACAGAGGTGACCCAAAGCTCTGTCTTCCCCCATTCACTATCATCGCTCACCGTCAGGAGAAGCGCAACCTGGAGCTTCTCCTCGGTGACGGAGGGTGTGAGCAGCACCTGCTCGAACCAGGCAGGGCCGGCAGCCGGGGCTGGAGCTTTGGCTCTCTCAGCAGCCATCGGGCGAGAGCTTGGGTGGGGAGGATCGACACATCTGGAGGATTTTTCTGGCGCGGAGAGAAGGGGTTCTGAAGCAAGACAGGACGAAGGCAGTGAAGGTTCAGTGACAGGTGTCAGCCCTGTTTTCTCAGCCGGGAATGGTTGCCGAGGTAGCATGGGGAAGTGGAGACGCCCACGTCTAATCAATCACCACGCGTCGTCAAGGCTGCAGGTGGTTAGGGCCTGCGGCACTCCGCCCTTGCCCTTTGGCTTTGCCTAGAAGCCAAGTCCGACCATGCATTGGGCCCGGGGGCTACTGTCGGAATTCTGGATACGGGGGTACCCAGACTTGCCTACCTGTGGCCCACTGTGTGGCTCCATCGACGGCCTGGTACGGCCCAACCTCAGCATCAACAACTCAAGACCATCGCGAGGGGCCAAGGCTTGCGAGGCGGGCGACGCTAAGACCTCCAAGGGGATCGGCCTCCTCAGGCTAACTCGCGAGGAGCGGAGACTTCTATGCAAGATGCACCTCACGAGGCTCTGCTGACGTGAGCCATGACGACCAAGGCCAGGCGGACGCCAATGGGCATAGAGTACCAGTTTCATCTTTGGTGCAAAGGAGGGAAGCAATAAGCGTGGAGTCCCGAGGAATCAGCCAAAGGTTTCCATTCTGGTGCGACAATACCAAGACCGCCAGGACGGCAGGATGGAGGTTATCGCCGAGCCCACCGCAGCGTCATGACCAGAGGCTTTTGCAGGAGAAGACCACTTTAGTCAGGATAGGATGTACTTCTTGTCCCCCTTCAGATCTGGCCATTGTGGGATCCCTTCCTGCCAACATTTGGGAAGAGGACCAAGGCCACTATAAATACGACTTAGCGACCACCATAGAAGGACATACCCAGGCCGAACATCTCCAGAGCTATGCAAAGGTCTTCATGTATGGCGAGCTCCTCCTTTATCTTGACGTCGCGGACGCCATCGGTGAATGCTGAGATGATGGCCTCGTCCGACACCTTGGGGATCTTGAGGCGAACGTTGTTGAATCGCTAGATGTACTTCTGCAGGGTCTCTCCTGGCTGCTGCCTGATGCGTCGTAGGTCACCCGCGGCCTACAGGCGGTCACGCGTGCCCTGGAAGTTGGCGATGAAGCGCTCACACATCTTGTCCTAGGAGGAGTCCGACCCTACAGGGAGGTTCAGGAGCCATGAGCATGCGCCATACTTGAGGGCCATGGGGAACCAGTTCAACATGATCTTCTCATCGCCGTTGGCTGCCTCGATGCTCAGCTCATAGAGCTGCGGGAACTCAGCGGGGCCGGTGGTCCCTTCATAGCGTGGGGGCAGGTCAGGCTTGAACTTCCCCAACCAGATGACGTTTCACAGCTCCGGGGTGAACGCGCGACATCCTGTGGTGGTCACGAGAGCCCGTCGGGGTGGTGGAGCCTGGTCTTGGTGCTCCCGCGCCACTACCATAGGCGGCGCACGGTCTTGACGTCGAGGTGCGGGAAGTGCACGTGCATCTTCTTGGGGACGCTGCACAACTTGACATCTTGCTTCTTCATGCACCGGCGCCTGGTGTTGTGGGTCACGGCATGGCGCTGCCAGCCTCGGCTCGACGATGGCGCCCTGCACTGGAGGTGGAGGAGGCACCTCGTGAGCCAAGTCGTCTGCAGCAGGTGGCAGCTGAGGCAGTGAGCGGGCTGGCGCTGACGGGGTCGGTGATGCGCTCGAGCCACTCCTCGTAGAAGTCATCAACTAGGCAGTAGAGCAGGAGCTCCCGTGCCATGAGTAGTGCGGCTTGCGCTTTCACTAGACCACGATGCGCGTGGGAGGACGAAGTGGCCGGAGTCAGTGACGATGTGGCAGTGCGTCCGTCACGGTGCATGATGGGGTGCAGCGATGAAGCTTGCTGCTCGTGGCCAGCAGGGTCTGTAGCGGCGTTTTCCTCTGGCGATGGGGGACGGCGAGGATAGCCGTCGCCCGCCGCTGCAATCTGAGTGACGCGAGCTAGAACTACGGCCCAACACTTAGCGCGAGACATGGAAGTGTCGGAGTAGCGGTGGATCGATCAGCAGAAGAGAAGATCTGATGCAGTCCTACCTGGCGCGCCAAATGTAGGATTTTGGGTTCCGCAAACCCTTGAGAGGTTCAAACTCTAGGGTGCGTGTGGAGATCTCAACCTGCCCAGCCTGCCTACTCGCTTATCACACAGCATATCGCGTCAAGCTCGAAGGGAAAGGAAGACACGGCAGTTTACCCAGGTTCGGGCCATCTTCCGGTAAAAACCCTACTACTGCTTTGTGCTGGATTTGCCTCGAGGGGCAAAGGAAGAACTAGTACAGTGGAGAACATCCTCATGAGGTGTGTTCTTGAGCTCAAGTGAGCTGGTGAGGTGGTGTGGGTGGAATGTATTCTATCTGACCCGATCCGATACCCCCTGTTGGTGGTGGCTAGGTCCTATTTATAGTGTCCTTGGTCCTCTTCCCAAATGTAGGCGGGAAGGGATCCCACAATGGCGAAATTCGAAGGGAGACAACAAGTATGGCCTATCCTGACAAAAGTGGTCTTCGCCTGCAAAAGCCTCTGGTCATGACGCTACGGTTGGCTCGATGGTGACCTCCCTCCTGCCGTCCTCGTGGTCTTGGTCTTCTTGCACTAGAATAGAAACCTTTGGTTGATTCCTCGGGACACTGCACCTGCCGCTTACCTTCTTTTCACCAAAGAGGAAACTGGTACTCTGCACCCACTGGTGCCCGCCTGGCGCCTGCCTGACCTTGGTCGTCATGGCTCACGTCAGCCGAACCTCGCAAGGTGTGCCTTGGATAGAAATCTCTGCTCCTCGGGAGCCAGCCTGAGGAGGCCGATCCCCTTGGAGGTCTTGGTCTCATCTGCCTCGCGAGGCTTGGCCCCTTGCGAGGGTCTTGAGTTGTTGATGCTAAAGCTGGGCCATACCAAGCCCTCGACGGAGCCAGGCTGTGGGCCGCAGGCAGGCAAGTCTGGGTACCCATGTATCCAGAATGCCGACAGACAAAGATCAGGGCGGATCTGCTGCCACAGGAAGACATCTGGTGGTGACAGACAAGCGGGTGGAGCCCTGTGACATGCTGCCGCACCCCTACGCCACGGCTACAACAAGATGGCCCCCGTCAGGGCCTCTTCCAACCCAATGGCACGCCGTTCGCCGGCTCTGCGAAGAGGAGAACATGGAGGTGTCGGAATACACGCTACCATGAGCATCTGCCATTGAAGATGGAATGTGGGGGTGTGGTAGTACATGCTACAGGGAGAAGATGGGGTGGAGCGAGGGTAGGGAGATAGCATTACTTGGGTCATCATTTGTCTGTACCATTGACGCGCCGCTCTTGTTTGTCTCCCTCCCTGCGTGGATCTCCTCCTAGACTCGACGAACAAGAGATGAGATGACATCATGCCAATGAGCTCCTCCTAAACTCGATGAAGAGATGAGATGCCAACGAGCGGATTCACCACTCTAATCTAGGTTAGTTGCAGTTTGTTGCCGCTTGTGGGAGGGAGGAGGTTGGCAGGGCGATTCCTATGTGGAGAGGCATGGGATCGAGAGCAAGGCATTTGCAGAAGGGGGGTGACAGGTGGACGTGCATATGTGGGTTGTTTTATTTTCCTTTTTTTCTTTCATGCGGGAACCAGAAGGGGTGGAGGAGGCCCGATTTTTAGGTGCTAGGAGAACTACATGTATGTGATTAGGGAGGTCGAACCATCAGTACATCCGATTCTGCTTTAATAGTAGAGATATGCAAGAGAACCATGCCCAATGGCATGTTGAGAGAACCACCACCAAGAAGGTGAATGTCATAGAAGAAAATAGCTCAGAATTAACAATCAAGCTACAAGAACTTACCTCTTTGATGAAAGGTAAAGAAGAGGTAAATATCAATGTCATCACTTATGAAAATACTAGTGATGTGAGTAATATTGCTCGTGATAGCTATATTCCCAATTAGAAAAATAATAGTTATGCCCCTAAACTTCCTTATCCTAATAATGGAGGGGCATCAAATAATTTTAATGGAGATAATGGTAGAAATAGAAATACTCTTGAAGAAACCCTTGAAAGTTTTATTGCTAGCCAGACTAAGTAGAATAAAAACTTCAAGAATATATTGAAGAACCATGATAACTTACGTGGTCAATTGACCGGTAAGGTTGTTGTACTAATAAATGATGTGTAGATTCTTAAAGCCAGATCCAAGAATATGGAGGCACAAGTGGCAAAGATAGCAGAGAGCCAAACCTTGATTTTGGCCAAGTTTGTAGGTAAATCGGAGCCTAACCCAATTGAAGAAGTTAAAATGGTTACCAACAATGAAGAGAAGGCTGAGGTACTTGACACAAGTCATGTGCCAGAGTACAATTATATCATTAGTTATAATCTCTAACTCTATAAATTTATAGCCCATTTCTTTACCTTTGTCAATATTCAGGTATTCTACAAGTACCCTCTTTTTTCATGGTATCTTTCCATTCTAGACTCCATGTCTTCATCTAACATCTCAAAGCAAGACTTTTTTATAAATAGCAACAAACAAAAATAAACTATGTGCGACCATGTAAGTAATGACTAAGCACTCTGCTCCCCTGCAATGGCTCTTGAAATAACTTGATGATCTGCAAGTGCACAGGGTTGTTGTAGCACTTTCGTGATAAGTAAAGTGTCAAACCCACACGAAGCTGATAGGAAGGCAACACAAAACCTGCAACCACGCTATCACTTAATGCGGTTATGTATGCACCCAAACCAGAGTTTGGAAATAGCCTAGTCTAGAAGTTGTTGGGACACTGAATAAAAAGGGGTTTACTAAACTAAGAATAGGAAGTTAAAAACAGGAATAAAAAGAGACTAAGTGATTTAGGGTGGAACCCTAGGCACCAATCTTTCACGATTTGGAGGTGGATTCCCAAAGAACACGACGAACACACGAGGGAAAACACGAGGGAAATGAGAGGAAACACTCAAATCAACGAGAAATGATCACACATGTGATAGATCCATGAACACTAAGAGAGATACATGATTCAAATCAAACAAAGGGAGATACAAGTAACTAGTTATTCTCTAAGAGGAGGTCTTGAATCAACTAGGGGAGCTTCTCTGTGAAGAGGTCTTGAATCAAGTTGGGGGATCTTCTCCTAGATGAAGGGCTTGGCCTCCAATGGAGTAGGTATAAAGTGCATAAGAAAAGTTGTGTCTCTCATATGAGCTAAACCAATGCTAACCCCGGAAGAGTGGAGGTGGGGTCGTTTATATAGGCTAGAGGGACGAAAGTGTGCATGGGTTTTGTCCCAAAACGCACATGCAGGTGGTGGTCCGGATGATCCTGATGGTGGCCCGGGTGATCTCGGTGTCCGGGGTCTGGATGATTTGGGTGGCCATTCGGATCATCCTGATGTGTCGCAGCCGTTGAGGCAGGACCGGATGACCGGGAGATGGTCTAGATGTCCAGGTGGTTCCGGATGATCTAAGAGTTGGTTCGGATCGTCCGGCTTCGCGGAGGGGCTTGCTCGTCTCGAGTGCCACTTATCCGGATCGTACGGGCTGGGGCTGGATCATCCGGACGTCACTCCGGATTGTCCGGGCAAGTGCAGACTTGGCTGTTTTCTTCTCCGTTCTCGCATATGTCTTCCTTCTTCGATCTTCCTTGTTCCTTAGCTTGTCCATGGCAAACGCCTTGGTACCTAAGTAAGCAAAGTGTCTCCATTTTAGGTAGTAGCCATGTCTCATGTGTTTCAAAGAGGCATTTGGAGAGGAGAGATGTCACCTCAGTTTTGAGACCTCTTGCACATGCACGAGTCATAGGTCCACTTGGCACTTGGTGAGACGATGATAGGTCCATGAGGATGACCTTGGGATGCTCTGTATCATCTCCTCCCTGGGAATGATCCGACCTCAGATCGAACTCTTCATCACCAAGGTAGGGCGAAAGATCCTTGACGTTGAAGATATCGCTCACGGTGTACTTGTCGCGTGGTATGTCGATCTTGTAGACTATGTTATTGTAGCATTCTAGCACCTTGAAGCCTTGAATAGAAGCTTGGACTTGCGTTCGTTGGGGAAGCTGTCCTTGTAAAGGTGTAGCCACACAAGATCTCTGGTGTTGAATATCATGGGATTCTTGTTGATGTTCATCTTGGTCGTGAGGCGTTGTACTTGACGCTTGGTGGTGTGCCTTGTATCTTCTTGCACCTTCTTTAGGTAGCTTTCTCGTGCACTCGCATCCATGTTTATGCGCTCTTGTAATGGTAGAGGTAGAATGTCCAAAGGAGACAATGGATTAAAGCCGTAGACGACCTCCAACGGGGACTTGCCGGTAGTCAAATTTCTTGCGCGGTTGTACGCGTACTCGGAGATGGGTAAGCACTCTTCCAACTCCTTGATGTTCTACTTGATCAACACGCATAGGAGAGTCAATAGAGTCTGGTTTGTGAGCTCCATTTGGTCGATGGTGTGCCGTAGAAAACAAGAGCTTGATTCTGAGCTTGGCGCATAGCGCCTTCCAAAAGTAGCTTAGGAAGTTGATGTCATGGTCCGACACGATAGTCTTGGGCACTCCTTGTAGATGCAAGATTTCCCTACAAAAGAGATAAGCAACATGTCAAGCATCATCTATCTTGTTGCATGGAATAAAATGTGCCATTTTATAGAAACGGTCCACAGCAACAAACACGGAATCCTTTCCATTTTCAGTTCTAGGAAAACCAATCACAAAGTCCATACTAGTATCTTCCCTTGGGTGATATGGAATAGGAAGTTGCATATAGAGACCATCGGATTGAGCTTTAGACTTTTGGTGTAGCGGAAGATGTCACGGAACATCTTGGGCCAAAAATAGTTCTTGGAGAGTGTAGCAAATGTCTTGTCGCGTCCAAAGTGACCCATAAGTCCTCCTCCATGAGCTTCTAGCAAAAGTAATAAACGAAATATGACTTGGGAATACATAGTTTGTTAGCTCTCATAAGATAATCATCTATGATGTGATATCATTCCCAAGGTGTATGCGTCAATCACTTGTCATAAGGAGTAGCAAAAGTAGGATCATGCGCATACAAGTCTTTCATTTGCTCGAAGCAAATGACTTCAATTCAAGTTGAGTAACAAGCATGCATTTGCGTGAAAGAGCATCCTCCACAACATTATCTTTACCTTTAATGTAGTTGATGACATAAGGAACTCAATAAACTCACACCATTTCGCATGTCGCTTATTCAACTGACCCTTAAGGTACTTTAGCGTTTCATGATCTATATGGATGACAAATTCACGATGGCAAAGATAATGTTCCCACACATGCCAAACTCACACTAAGCAATATAACTCTTCATCATAGATGGGGTAATTTAGTTGCGCTGGAAAGTTTCTCAGTAAATTAGGCTATGGGGCGCTTCTCTTACATTAACACACCTCCTATACAGTTGCCACTAACATTGCCATGAACTTCAAAAGTTTTATCAAAATTGGGCAAGGCAAGCAAAGAGCATGTGTAAGAAAATTCTTAAGCTCATGAAATGCGGTATCTTGGGATGGTCCCCAAACAAATGGTGCATTCTTCTTACGCAAGGCATGCAAAGGAGATGCAATAGTGCTAAAGTCCTTAACGAATCTACAATAGAAACCGGCTAAGCCAATGAAACTTCGCACTTGTTGCAAGTTAGTGGGTTGTGGACAATTTTTAATAGCCTCAATTTTAGCTTCATCGACATGAACACCCTTAGATGACACAACAAAACGCAAGAAAACAAGCTTATTAACACCAAAAAGGCATTTTTCCATATCAGCATAAAGGCGCTCTTTTATTAGAGTTTGCAAAACGGTTCTAACATGGGTGACATGATCTTCTAGAGACATGATAAACACAAGAATATCATGAAAGTAGAGCACAACGAATACGCCAATGTATGGGCGAAGAACATAATGCATCACATGAATGAAAGTGTCAGGTGATTTGGATAAGACCATATGCATGACCAACCATTCATACAAGCCAAATTTGGTTTTAAAATCGGTTATCAATTCATCACCCTGTTGAATGCGGATTTGGTAGTAGCCACTTTTTAGATCAATCTTCGAGAGAATGGTGGCTCCGCTAAGCACGTCTAGCATATCACTAAGGCATGGAATAGGGTAACGATAACAAACGGTGAAAGCATTGATAGGATGGCAATCGAAACACATGCGAAAACTACCATCTTTCTTAGGCATGAGAATAACCGGCACGGCACAAGGACTTAAGCTTTCACGTACATGCCCATTGTCAATGAGTTGTTGGACTAGCCTTTGGATTTATTTTATTTCTTCTAGTTGACGTGGTAAGATGCCTTGTTTGTTAACAGTGCATCAGGGATGAGGTCAATTCGGTGGTCGATGCCGCGCAGTGGAGGTAGTCCTGGAGATAGCTCATCGTGGAAAACGTCCTTGAATTCCTGCAATAGAGAAGACACCACTAAAAGTAGATTGTGGGAGGTGTTAGTTTTTGTTGCCTCATCCTTGCACAATAGGACATAGTGCATAACACGTAATGGGTGTCAGCGTACACAAATAGGAGTATTTGTTTCCCCCTGACTAGTGCGCAGACTTGCAGGCAAGCTTCCTTTGCCAGGCACACCAGAGATCCAATAAGAACAAGATAGTAGAAGTCCACCTTGGGAAGGCCTCCCTTGCCGGGAGAGAGAGCCTGACCAGGTCCAGGCCGCACCTGAGGACAAGTCCATATTTGCCCCGACAGGGTTGCCGGGGCCGCCAAGACCAAACCCAGCCAAGCTCCCTTTCCGAGGAAGCTTCACCGAGACGCCACCGCTCCACCTCATCGCACCCAAGTCATTTATCAGTGCGATGTCAAGGAACCAAGCAACCTGGTGGAACCTATTAGGCACGTGGTAGCACAAAAGAGAAGAGATTAGCTTTATTGACACTCATCCAGGAGGTGTGTCAAGATGATAAGAAGAGGCACATAAGCAGTGCAGCAGGCTTGCCGGGCTTCAATGTGGCACCCCGACTTAGAGAAACCTGAACGCCCCGTATTCCACCCCAGAGATCAAGGAGAAGTCTTCTAGTATATGGTACTGCTTAGCATTGAACAAATAAGCTCTTTATTACAATCTATATGGATATAAGGGATTACATCAGCACGGTGACACTACACTTGCCACAGTTGCTCTATGCAAGCAACAAAACAACATGAAGGAGTGGAATAACTACTGGCAACGGAACAATGACGACGGTGATGAACTCCGCTCCGCAGGGACTCTGGCCGGAACGCTTATTATAGCCCAGAAACAAGGGATCCACGACAAACAAGCAATCAAATCCGGCATGAGCTGCAAACTGGCATGACACGCCAGGTCAGTACATTGAATGTACTTGCAAGCTCACAGCAACCAAGAGCAATCAAGACAAACAACAACATGGCAATTACATGTTAACAGGGATTAACATGATACTATAAGAACAATATGGCATGTGAACAAGATACAACTAGAACAATATGAGCATGGCATGAACATAAGAACATGATGATACTAGCATATAACATGATGACACTATCTTGCACCAACTTACTCTGCTAGCGGTGTGACGCCCGGATAATTAAGCTACAATAATCTCACGATAATGATGCCACGTCACCATGGTTACTGTTGTCAAACTCGTGATGATTCAAAACCCTTTCAAGGTTCAAATTCAAATTAATGTCAACAATAAAAGTTTTCAAAAGTTAAAACAAAAATGTTCGGGCAGTGCCAAAAATGGCACAGGTAATTATGGTGTAGAAGACGCAATTTTATAAAATACCTAAATGCCCTAAATTAAATAAAACATAAAAGGAAAAAGAAATAAATAAAAGAAAATACAAAACACAAACAGAAAAAGGCCCCCCCTGGACCAGACGGCCCAGCTCGCAGCCAGGCCGGCCCACCTGGCCATCCGGCCGACCTGGCCCGTTCCCCCGGTCGCTCTCCCCCTTTTCTGTTCCCCCGACCAGGGTCGGAACAGGGGCGTGCTTCCGCCGGACAGCCTCGCCAGCGTCGAGGAGGGGATAAGATTGCCACGCCCCTGCCTTCTCGATCCCGCCTCCCACTCACCCCGCTCTCTCTCTTGGTGCCTGCGCCTCCCCTCCCCCAGATCCACCTGTCCCCTCTCCTCTCGCCCGATCCCGAGCGCGCTCGCTCCCATGGCCGGGGCCGTCATGTAGCCGTGGCCACCGTCCTCCCCGCACCGCGCCCACGCGTCATCAGGCTCCCTCGTCGCCCGCCTCGTCGTCCCCTACCGTTGATTCGAGCTCCGCGCCGTCGCAGCGTCGTGGACGAGGTCGTCTTCAACCTATGAACACCGAGCTCCACCGCGTCGGATTCTGCCTCGTCTCTGCGCTCCCGTTCACCGCGGGCCTTTCGTGTGCCACTCTGTGAGCTCCACCCCCTTCTTCTCCCCGTCCTTACTTCGTTTCCATGCCATAGCTAGTCGTGCGCGATGCACCACCATTGCCGGGCTACGGCTCCGCCGTCAAGCTCGCCGTCGCGGTCACCGCACGCGCGGCTCTCGTCCGACCGTGTAATCGTGCTCACTGCACCACCGCGACACCGTAGCACCCTCCAGTACACCCCCTCGTGCCTCCTAACGCCGTCCCCGACGAGCGCCCGAATGCTTCACCGCGGAGCTCGCCGCCGGCAAGGCTCCGGTGACCTTTTGGTCACGGGCTCCACCCCGTTGCATTCCCCACGCCGTGTAGGCCTCGCCCCACTCTCCGGTTTGCCCAAAACCACCCCATATCATTGTTGTTGTCGCTCGCCCGGAGCACCTCGCCGACGGCGAGCTCGTAGCGCTCACCTCCGTCCGTTCCAATCCCTCTGGCCACCACCGCTCGACGCGCGACGCCGAGCCGCGTCGAACGCGCCCGGCCACAGCCCAGCAGACCCCCTGGGCGCGAAACCCGCATCCCTCCCAAGCCGCGCCGCCGCGTTTGGCTCGCCAGAGTCAGCTCCGGCGCGTCTCCGGCCGGTGTCCGACGTGGCGTCCATGTGGCACCGCCTGGGCCACTGACTGGTGGGCCCAGGGCCCCCTTTGACCTGTTGACCGTGGTCAACTTGCTGACTGGGCTAGTCCCAGCAGCTGACCAGTGGCCCCCTTTTTTTAGCTAATTAAATTAGTTAATCTAATTAATCTGAGCCAATTAGGCACTGAATAATGGGGCCCACACTTAACTAATCCTAATTAGTTTAAAACAAATCCTATTTCACCTCTGTCTCAATGATAGGTGGGTCCCACTGGACCCACAGGTCAGTTTTGACCCAGTCAACCGCACTGTTGACCGATGAGCTCAGCATTGCATCATGCTGACATCAGCAGACACTATTCTGGATAATGTTAGAATTAAATAACTAATTAAAATCAGAAAATGATTTAAATCTTTAGAAAATCATATCTTTTAATCCGTAACTCGGATGAAAATACTTTCTACATGAAAGTTGCTCAGAATGACGAGACGAATCTGGATACGCAGCCCGTTCGTCCGCCGCACACTCCTAACCTATCGAACTTGCAACTTTCCCCCTTTGGTTCCTCTATCAGAAAACGCGAAACACCGGGGATGTTTCCCCCCTTCGCCGTACCACCTACTACCGTGTTAGGGCACGCCTAGCATCACGCATTGCTTTGTCATGCATCGTTATGCATCTGTTTGCATTGTATTCATTGTTTCTTCCCCCTCTTCTCTCTGGTAGACTACGAGACCGACGCTGCTGCTGCCCAGTTCGACTACGGAGTTGACGACACTCCTTCTTGCCAGAGCAACCAGGCAAGCCCCCCCCTTGATCACCAGATATCGCCTATTCTTCTCTATACTGCTTGCATTAGAGTAGTGTAGCATGTTACTGCTTTCCGTTAATCCTATTCTGATGCATAGCCTGTCATTGTTGCTACAGTCATTGATACCTTACCCGCAATCCTAAATGCTTAGTATAGGATGCTAGTTTATCATCATTGGCCCTACATTCTTGTCAGTCTGCCTTGCTATACTATTGGGCCGTGATCACTCGGGAGGTGATCACGGGTATATACTATACATATATACATACTACAGATGGTGACTAAAGTCGGGTCAGCTCGTTGAGTACCCGCAAGTGATTCGGATATGGGGGCTGAAAGGACAGGTGGCTCCATCCCGGTAGAGGTGGGCCTGGGTTCCCGACGGCCCCCGACTGTTACTATGTGGCGGAGCGACAGGGCAGGTTGAGACCACCTAGGTGAGAGGTGGGCCTGGCCCTGGTCGGCGTTCACGGTTGCTTCATAATAACACGCTTAACGAGATCTTGGTATTTGATCTGAGTCTGGCCACTGGCCTATACGCACTAACCAACTACGTGGGAAAGATATGGGCACTCGACGTTGTGGTATCAGCCGAAGCCTTATAGACGTCAGCGACTGAGCGGCGCGCGCCGGATTGGAACGTAAGCCTGCTCTTGTATTAAGGGGGCTAGTTCTGCTTTCGGCCGCCCACGCAACATGCAGGTGTGCAATGGGCGATGGGCCCAGACCCCTGCGCCATAGGAGTTAGACCGGCGTGCTGACCTCTTTGTTAGGCCTAGGTGGGGCTGCAACATGTTGATATTCCGAGGCCGGGCATGACCCAGGAAAGTGTGTCCGACCAAATGGGATTGAGCGTGTTGGGTTATGTGGTGCACCCCTGGTGGGAAGTTAATCTATTCGAATAGCCATGATCTTCGGTAACAGGACGGTTTGGAGTTGTACCTTGACCTTATGACAACTAGAACCAGATACTTAATAAAACACATCCTTCCAAGTGCCAGATACAACCGGTGATCGCTCTCTAACAGGGCGACGAGGAGAGGATCGTCGGGTAGGTTTATGCTATGCGATGCTACTTGGAGGACTTCAATCTACTCTCTTCTACATGCTGCAAGACGGAGGCTGCCAGAAGCGTAGTCTTCGACGGGATTAGTTATCCCCCTCTTATTCTGGCATTCTGCAGTTCAGTCCACTGATATGGCCCTTTACACATATACCCATGCATATGTAGTGTAGCTCCTTGCTTGCGAGTACTTTGGATGAGTACTCACGGTTGCTTTTCTCCCCCTTTTCCCCCTTTCTCTTCTACCTGGTTGCCACAACCAGATGCTGGAGCCCAAGAGCCAGACACCACCTTCGACGATGACTCCTACTACCTGGAGGTGCCTACTACTACGTGCAGCCCGCTGACGACGACCAGGAGTAGTTAGGAGGATCCCAGGCAGGAGGCCTGCGCCTCTTTTGATCTGTATCCCAGTTTGTGCTAGCCTTCTTAAGGCAAACTTGTTTAACTTATGTCTGTACTCAGATGTTGTTGCTTCCGCTGACTCGTCTATGATCGAGCACTTGTATTCGAGCCCTCGAGGCCCCTGGCTTGTATTATGATGCTTGTATGACTTATTTATGTTTTTAGAGTTGTGTTGTGATATCTTCCCGTGAGTCCCTGATCTTGATCGTACACATTTGCGTGCATGATTAGTGTACGATTGAATCGGGGGCGTCACATAGGACCCCCATAAGGTAAGTGTGGCTGCATTGGTTAGCTCGATTTGGTGGCACCATAACTCAGCCAACAGTTTTTCAAGTTCATTAATATCCGTTTAAACTTGAATGCAATATGCTGAGCCATAATAAAATAACATAATGCAACTATAATGCATCAGAATGATATCAACATAAGCATGGGGGTGCACCATAACCATCAAGCATATCAGCAACGATAAATCATATATCCGAATGAGCATGGCATACTGACAAGCATGAATATCACAAGTATAACACTACTCATAAACATAGCATGACCACTAGAATCAACAATAAATACCAAGCAAGAACATAACAAGAATACTACCAAGCAAGCATATAACTAGCTATCCCCCTTTTATTCTGGCATTCTGCAGTTCAGTCCACCGATATGACATCCTTACACATATACCCATGCATATGTAGTGTAGTTCCTTGCTTGCGAGTACTTTGGATGAGTACTCACGGTTGCTTTCTCCCCCCTTTTTCCCCCTTTCCTTTCTTTCTGGTTGTCGCAACCAGATGCTGGAGTCCAGGAGCCAGACGCCACCGTCGACGACGACCCCTACTACACCGGAGGTGCCTACTACTACGTGCAGCCCGCTGACGATGACCAGGAGTAGTTAGGAGGATCCCAGGCAGGAGGCCTGCGCCTCTTTTGATCTGTATCCCAGTTTGTGCTAGCCATCTTATGGCAAACTTGTTTAACTTATGTCTGTACTCAGATATTGTTGCTTCCGCTGACTTGTCTATGATCGAGCACTTGTATTCGAGCCCTCGAGGCCCCTGGCTTGTATTATGATGCTTGTATGACTTATTTTATTTTTAGAGTTGTGTTGTGATATCTTCCCGTGAGTCCCTGATCTTGATCGTACACGTTTGCATGTATGATTAGTGTACGCTTAAATCGGGGGCGTCACAAGTTGGTATCAGAGCCGACTGCCTGTAGGTAGCCCCCTTTCCAACTCCTTGGCCGAAGTCGAGTCTAGACGTTGCAAAAACTTTTACTAACATGGCTGTGTGTCTTACGGGCACATGTCGCCGTTCGGTGGTAGTAGCATCTTTTATTCCTCGACCTATACTCTGGGACTCTGACATGTCTTCTATTCAGGTTAAACGATTTTATTAACTCGGACTCTAGGTTCTCGATAATACTTTCTCCCGGAGAGCCCCTTCAGTCCAGATGATCGCCGGCTACACCAGAAGATTTCGAAGATACTCTTCGATGTTCACTCGAGACTTTGTGTCCGTTGCTTTTGCAATTCCCTACCACCGATATATCCCTATGGATAAATACATACATCTGTCGTTCTTACTTTTGTTCCCAGTTGATCTTGTCATTGGAAGATACCCTGAAATTCTCTCTATTGATCCGAGAATACTTTGTGCCTACTGCCTGGCAGTTCCTTTCCACCTGAATACCCCTACGGATAATTTCTCGCCCTTATCGAGTATCTACTCATCCCCAGTTGTTCATGTGTTTCACAATGGTCTTTGAAATACTATTCGATCCTCCAAAATTCCTCAGTAGCTTATTGCTCTGCAATACTTGTCTGCTTGCATTATGGATGCTTTCCATATGTCTGGCAATATTCGTTAGTATCCTTAGACACCGTCAATTTGATCCTATTGATTCAACATGAGTGCGAATGCACGCAATCATCAGTTGATCCTTTTAAATTATCTTTCTGGCCCAGACGTCATTTTGAACATGGGCTTGTTTTCGACCAATCAAATTGCCGTCGATTGTAACCCTAAGTATGTTCAACTTATCCATCCTTAATCAGAGCGTTGCTTCTAATCCCTTGAATTTGAAATCATAATTCCTTTGCAATTGAGCTTTGAATTAGGCAGTTGTTTCTATAATCCAATGCCTTTGCATTCTTTCTTCCTTTGATTATGCCGGTGCTCACATCAGCTTTGTTATGGACCATCAGATCCTTGTTGGATTTTAACTGACAACATCCTTCATGTTCAATCACTTTGGAAGTTCTTTCCCTGATACATAATGCCATTGGTAAATCCTATCCCTTGATGTGGCCAACCATGCTCTGCTTTCGAGCTGGTGATATTTACTATTGAAGCTTGTGGTATATGTTTCCACGATGCCCCGATGGGTTGAACCTATGCCTTCCTTAATATGTGTGAACTCGAAAGTTTTCACGAGTCATACTCTTCTGGTATTTTGCCAGATAAAATTTCAACGCTACAGCTTCATCGAACATGAGAAGTGAATGAAAGATTATACATTGAAGAAGTGGGAGTCAACCTTGAACCTTGTGTTCATGCCCATGGACACGATGTAGATCTTATCATTAAAAGCTTCTCCTAAATTAATTATTCCCTTGGTATAAGTTCATCTTATATCTGGGATCTGGCCTTTTGCAATCGTGGTTTCGACCATATGTTCTTCCTTGATCCCATTTCTTGGGCAAGTATAAGCACTTGTCCTCTGCAAAGCAATACCCCAGTCCAACCTCTACTTTGGTCTGTCATCGAGTATTTCCCCTGGTATCTCGAGGATATCATGCCATTGCACTACATCTTATGAATTTGTGCTGGAGTAATACCTTTCCCTATGACAGTCACTCCACGAGTTCTGGGTTGTCGTCAACCGAGAACATCGATAAGTGAATTGATTCCGCGCTCCGACCTTCGATACGATAACTCTAAGTAATTTCCATTGCTTATGAGTTTAATAATCCTTCAAGTCATTCCTAGCCTGATTGGCTATATCATTATCGTGCTAAATTTTAACCGTGCTACCTGGTCCTTCCCGGAGCACAATTTTCGACGATGAGCTAAGCTTACGTCAATATTCCTCGTCATATCATTACGCCTTGAATAGTAAGCTTGATTCTGTGTTTGTGCCATACCCGTGGTTCCAATAACCTTTCGCTTCATCATTCCTTTGACTTGATGTCGTCGCTGATTGATTACATCTTCATGAAATCTCTCGACAAATATGTCGTGATCATCATCAACCTTATGAGCTCTTCTAGGATATCAATTGAATTCATGATGAGAAATACCATCCTTGCCCTCGATGAATTTTATTATCATCGACCACTTTATTGCCTTCCCACCAACACAACTTGTTTGTGTTTTGTGTTATACCTTGAGTTCCTTGCTATCCAGCAATTGCTCTTCTTCACCTTGGAGTATTACCATCTTTTATGTCAAGAATGTAGTGAGAATTTCACCACCTCTTGAGAATTTCACCATCACCATTCTTTCATGGTCCTCGTGTTGATTCCAACCGGGGTACCCACAAGTGAACGGTGCTGTTTGAATTCTGCCCTTCTAGCAGTCCTATTGCTTTGAAGTTAATGGTCGGCCATTCATTCTTGGACTATTGATTATTGAATCACCATTCTGACATTGGTCGTGCAACCCAACCCATATTTCGGGTGCACCTTTCAACCAATGTTTAACTGAGTATGTTTTCCTCGAGCATACCTCTTTATATCATTTGATCTGACAAATGATATCTCCTTGTTCACATAAGTGTGGAAATCCATCTTTTGAAAATCTCAATGAATTGTCGCTGAGTCAATCAGGCACCTCCTCACCTCTCCTTGAATTAATGATGAACTCTTGTTTCGAAACTCGCTTCCATAGTTCATTGCCCGAGAATCTTATAATGTCATTTCGTCAATTGCGTTGCACCTTTTCTTCTCAAGCATCCTGAGTCTGAGGTATCCTGACACCAATCGGATCTGAACCTCGGTCAGATATAATGGTTGGAACATATTTCCAAGAATTATAACATTGGTCTTTTATGACCCGGTAAGGTGATGTCATTCCTAGCACACATGGCCAAAGGACCTAGTGTTATAGTTTCCTTTTTAACAAGGTTAACCATTTTTCCATGAGGAAATTGAATGCCTTGTTTAATAAGTTTATCCTGATGGATCCTTTGTGTATCCAAAGTCTGGCCTTTGCTTGAAGACCATATCAATGCTATCTCGAAGCATGTCTGTGGTACTCCGATCTTCAATAAGAACATTTGAAGCACCATGCTAAATTTTCTTTATCAATTATCCAAACACCGTTGTATGGCTAATATCATGAGATTCCCCCTTACCTAATTCGTTTTCTACTTTGTATCCTGTCATGGATATCATGTTCTGTTTTTCCTTGGAAAGGATATACCCCTGAAATATGTGTTTAAACACATTTTCTTTCCATTGTTCTGTTTAATCTGATAATCATATTTTCCTTTCCATTGGTTGGTTTAACGTTTCTTGTGATCTATATGATCTAAGCAGTAATATTCTCCTGCTTATGTGAACACCTCGGTGTACAATTCTGTCAGCAAGACCCTGTTACTATTGTTGATGATATTCCGGTAGCCACCGATGGACGAGAACTTTTCCTAATGGCCCGCCTCATTTAACGAGCAGGAAAATGGTTCTCTTCGTCCCTCGCCCTTGGTACCGATGTTGTTGCCGACATAATCGACAGGTTACCCTATGACATGCCTTGCTATCATGACCATGCAAGATGTCACCACTCCTCCTACTTTTATCCCACATGGTGGGCCCATAACCCACAGTTCTACAGGATCGAAACCTGACTCTCCTGTGCACCACCTGTTCCCAAGGTTGTTCCTCGCGCTTGACTTTGTACGTAATTCACGGACCACCTATCTAGTGATCTATTCTGGTATGAGGCGCAATACCTATTCTCGTTGCCCTAAAACCCTTTCACCTTCTGATTAGGCATCGAACGATTGCCTATCCATTTGAAACTTCTCATGGTACCCTCTTACTTTGCTCTCGATATCTTATTAAGTTTCAAATCGAGAGATACTTGTGCTTCTTCCCTGAGTTAACCGTCTAATGCTCGATCTTGTTAGAATCCATCCATATAGAATTTTCCCTTCTTACCCTTTCGTAAGTACGGTGAAGATCCTGAAGGAAGGACGATGACTTCATCATGATGACCTGAAGCAGAGGACTGAAGACATGAATGTAATGGAATGACCTCTTCGAGAAGAGCAACTATGACCGGGAAGAATCGTTAGAATTTCGTAACCAGATCCATTCCCCCTTATAACCGCTCCTAAATCTCGGGACGAGATTTCTTGTAGTGGAGGAGAATTGTGACGCCCGGATAATTAAGCTACAGTAATCCCACGATAATGATGCCACGTCACCACGGTTACTGTTGTTAAACTCGTGATGATTCGAAACCCTTTCAAGGTTCAAATTCAAATTAATGTCAACAATAAAATTTTTCAAAAGTTAAAACAAAAATGTTCGGGCAGTGCCAAAAATGGCACAGGTAATTATGGTGTAGAAGATGCAATTTTATAAAATACCTAAATGCCCTAAATTAAATAAAACAAAAAAGAAAAAAGAAATAAATAAAAGAAAATACAAAACAGAAACAGAAAAAAAGCCCCCCTGGACCAGACGGCCCAGCTCGCAGCCAGGCCGGCCCACCTGGCCATCCGGCCGACCCGGCCCGTTCCCTCGGTCGCTCTCCCCCTTTTCTGTTCCCCCGACAAGGGTCGGAACAGGGGCGTGCTTCCGCTGGACCCCCTCGCCGGCGTCGAGGAGGGGATAAGATTGCCACGCCCCCGCCTCCTCGATCCCGCCTCCCACTCACCCCGCTCTCTCTCTCGGTGCCTGCGCCTCCCCTCCCCCAGATCCACTTCTCCCCTCTCCTCTCACCCGATCTCGAGCGCGCTCGCTCCCATGGCCGTGGCCGTCACGTAGCCGTGGCCACCGTCCTCCCCGCACCGCGCCCACGCGTCATCGGGCTCCCTCCTCACCCGCCTCGTCGTCCCCTACCGTTGATTCGAGCTCCGCGCCGTCGCAGCATTGTGGACGAGGTCGTCTTCAACCTACGAACACCGAGCTCCACCGCGTCGGATTCCGCCTCGTCTCTGTGCTCCCGTTCACCGCGGGCCTTTCGTGTGCCACTCTGTGAGCTCCACCCACTTCTTCTCCCCGTCCTTACTTCATTTCCATGCCATAGCTAGTCGTGCGCGACACACCACCATTGCCGGGCTATGGCTCCGCCGTCAAGCTCGCCGTCGCGGTCACCGCACGCGCGGCTCTCGTCCGACCGCGTAACCGTGCTCACTGCACCACGGCGACACCGTAGCACCCTCCAGTACACCCCCTCGTGCCTCCTAACGCCGTCCCCGACGAGCGCCCGAACGCTTCACCGCGGAGCTCGCCGCCGGCAAGGTTCCGGTGACCTTTTGGTCACGGGCTCAACCCCATTGCATTCCCCATGCCGCGTAGGCCTCGCCCCGCTCTCCGGTTTGCCGAAAACCGCCCCATATCATCGTTGTTGTCGCTCGCCCGAAGCACCTCGCCGCCGGCGAGCTCGTAGCGCTCGCCTCCGTCCGTTCCAACCCCTTTGGCCACCACCGCTCGACGCGCGACGCCGAGCCGCGTCGAACACGCCCGGCCACAGCCAGCAGACCCCCTGGGCGCGAAACCCGCGTCCCTCCCAAGCCGCGCCGCCGCGTTTGGCTCGCCGGAGTCAGCTCCGGCGCGTCTCCGGCCGGTGTCCGACGTGGCGTCCACGTGGCACCGCCTGGGCAACTGACTGGTGGGCCCAGGGCCCCCTTTGACCTGTTGACCGTGGTCAACTTGCTGACTGGGCTGGTCCCAGCAGCTGACCAGTGGCCCGCCCTTTTTTTAGCTAATTAAATTAGTTAATCTAATTAATCTGAGCCAATTAGGCACTGAATAATGGGGCCCACACTTAACTAATCCTAATTAGTTTAAAACAAATCCTATTTCACCTCTGTCTCAATGACAGGTGGGTCCCACTGGACCCACAGGTCAGTTTTGACCCAGTCAACCGCACTATTGACCGATGAGCTCAGCATTGCATCATGCTGACATCAGCAGACACTATTCTAGATAATGTTAGAATTAAATAACTAATTAAAAGCAGAAAATGATTTAAATCTTTAGAAAATCATATCTTTTAATTAACTCGGATGAAAATACTTTCTACATGAAAGTTGCTCAGAACGACGAGACAAATCCGGATACGCAGCCCGTTCGTCCGCCACACACTCCTAACCTATCGAACTCGCAACTTTCCCCCTCCGGTTCCTCTGTCCGAAAACGCGAAACACCAGGGATACTTTCCCGGATGTTTCCCCCCTTCGTCGGTACCACCTACTACCGCGTTAGGGCACGCCTAGCATCACGCATTACTTTTTCATGCATCATTATGCATCTGTTTGCATTGTATTCATTGTTTCTTCCCCTCTTCTCTCCGGTAGACTACGAGACCGACGCAGCTGCTGCCCAGTTCGACTACGGAGTTGACGACCCCTCCTTCTTGCCAGAGCAACCAGGCAATCCCCCCCCCCCTTGATCACCAGATATCGCCTATTCTTCTCTATACTGCTTGCATTAGAGTAGTGTAGCATGTTACTGCTTTCCGTTAATCCTATTCTGATGCATAGCTTGTCATTGTTGCTACAGTCATTGATACCTTACCCGCAATCCTAAATGCTTAGTATAGGATGCTAGTTTATCATCATTGGCCCTACATTCTTGTCAGTCTACCTTGCTATACTATTGGGCCGTGATCACTCGGGAGGTGATCACGGGTATATACTATACATATATACATACTACAGATGGTGACTAAAGTCGGGTCAGCTCATTGAGTACCAGCAAGTGATTCGGATAAGGGGGCTGAAAGGACAGGTGGCTCCATGCCGGTAGAGGTGGGCCTGGGTTCTCGACGGCCCCCAACTGTTACTATGTGGCGGAGCGACAGGGCAGGTTGAGACCACCTAGGCGAGAGGTGGGCCTGGCCCTGGTCGGCGTTCGCGGTTGCTTCATAATAACACGCTTAACGAGATCTTGGTACTTGATCTGAGTCTGGACACTGGCCTATACGCACTAACCAACTACGTGGGAAAGATATGGGCACTCGACGTCGTGGTATCAGCCGAAGCCTTATAGACGTCAGCGACTGAGCGGCGCGCGCCGGATTGGAACGTAAGCCTGCTCTTGTATTAAGGGGGTTAGTTCTGCTTTCGGCCGCCCACGCAACGTGCAGGTGTGCAATGGGCGATGGGCCCAGACCCATGCGCCATAGGAGTTAGACCGGCGTGCTAACCTCTCTGTTAGGCCTAGGTGGGGCTGCGACGTGTTGTTCTTTCGAGGCCGGGCATGACCCAGGAAAGTGTGTCCGACCAAATGGGATCGAGCATGTTGGGTTATGTGGTGCACCCCTGCAGGGAAGTTAATCTATTCGAATAGCCGTGATCTTCGATAACAGGACGGCTTGGAGTTGTACCTTGACCTTATGACAATTAGAACCGGATACTTAATAAAACACACCCTTCCAAGTGCCAGATACAACCCGGTGATCGCTCTCTAACAGGGCGATGAGGAGAGGATCGCCGGGTAGGTTTATGCTATGGGATGCTACTTGGAGGACTTCAATCTACTCTCTTCTACATGGTGCAAGACGGAGGCTGCCAGAAGCATAGTCTTCGACAGGATTAGTTATCCCCCTCTTATTCTGGCATTCTGCAGTTCAGTCCACTGATATGGCCCTTTACACATATACCCATGCATATGTAGTGTAGCTCCTTGCTTGCGAGTACTTTGGATGAGTACTCACGGTTGCTTTTCTCCCCCTTTTCCCCCTTTCTCTTCTACCTGGTTGCCACAACCAGATGCTGGAGCCCAGGATCCAGACGCCACCTTCGAAGATGACTCCTACTACCTGGAGGTGCCTACTAGTACGTGCAGCCCGCTGACGATGACTAGGAGTAGTTAGGAGGATCCCAGGCAGGAGGCCTGCGCCTCTTTCGATTGTATCCCAGTTTGTGCTAGCCATCTTAAGGCAAACTTGTTTAACTTATGTCTGTACTCAGATATTGTTGCTTTCGCTGACTTGTCTATGATCGAGCACTTGTATTCGAGCCCTCGAGGCCCCTGGCTTGTATTATGATGCTTGTATGACTTATTTTATTTTTAGAGTTGTGTTGTGATATCTTCCGGTGAGTCCCTGATCTTGATCGTACATGTTTGCGTGTATGATTAGTGAACAATTAAATCGGGGGCGTCACACGCGGTTACCTCGTAACCATCACATGTATGACTTACCACCACCGTAGTAATCATTACATGACCACAAGGAGCTTGACCTTTACCCTTGACTCTCGCATAACACCACAAATATCAAACAACTCGGTATCCTCGATACCATGGTGATCCTCTTATGATCACATAAAAATCAACCAACTTCAGTACCGATGATACCTTGGTGATCCTCTCTTGATCACAACTAGCCTCTTTCTCTTCATCGAACCAGGGTTGTTATTAAGCACATTATTATTATCGTTGTTGACCCATAGTGTGACCGGCTACAAATTGGGCCCATATCCGCGGGCGCAGCTATCAATAGCTCAAAAACACACTCTGCAAAGGTTAGTACACTATACCCACACCATGGAATCCATGGCCTCGCACTCCCATTCGGGTGGACCAACGGCGTTCTGACCAAACCGATCTACTGCCATGACACTATCCCAACCACTCCGACCAACTCTCCTCTGGTATAAGTCCTGGGTGGCCCCGATGTCAACCAATGACATCCAACGGCCACCGACATGGCAAAACATTAAAAGGTCCCAAACGCGGACAAGCCAGCTACAACAACTACGACACACAAGGCATATGCCGTCCTACCCAGCCAAGGTAGCGCCCGCGCATAACCTTCATTCTTTGAAAGCACCGACGGGATGCATGACAATAGACCTAGTTAGGATGTGACGCCCGGATAATCAAGCTACAGTAACCTCTGCTAATGAGGCCACGTCACCACTCTTACTGTTGTAAATCTCACGATGATTCAATCCCGTTCGAATTCAAAATTTAAAATCAAGTCAAATGGTAAAGTTTTCAAACATTAAAATTAAAATGTTCTAGAGGTGGCAAATAATGCTTAGGTAATTATGGTGGAGGGTCACATTTTTAAAAAATAATTAAAAGCACCAAACTAAATAAAACAGTGGCTTAAACAAATAATTAAATGCATTTTATAAAACGTTAAACTATTTTATTAGGTATGAGAAATTCATGTGGCAATAGAGTATTTATAAATACCAATTTAGGGGCTAGTGGTATACTTAATAAAACTAAAATAAATAGAAACTAAGTTAGAAAGGAAAAATAGATAAAAGGAAAAAGCTCAAAACAAAAAGAACACAAAAAAACAGACACCCCCCAACTGGGCTAGACGGCCCAGCTGGCCGACCCACTTGGCCCAGCCGGCCCCTCCCTCTGGCCTATAGGGCAAACCCTAGGCCGCCCCGATTCCCCACGCCCCACTCGCCCACTCCCCCCCCCCGCACGATGCC
>NC_041387.1:333933745-333959728 GCF_002162155.2 Triticum dicoccoides | reverse complement strand
TCTCCCCGGCGACCGCGCCTTCCCACCCCATGACGTCGGCGCCCACCCCGGCGATGCCGGACTCCGTCAACGCCGATGCCTCCTCGCCCTCGCGCCGAACTGCCCCGACGTCGCGCCGTTGCCGCTCGCCGTCACCTTGTCGGCGTCGCCTTCCTGCCTCTCCCCCGACCGGCTGCCCCGAGCACGCCTTTGCACATCTACAGGGCCCTGTGAGCCCTCATCCCCTTCCTCTCCCCCTCCCGTCACCGTAGGACGCCACCACCTATGCGCCTGAAACTCTCCGTCCGCTCCCGCGCATGTGGCCTCTCCTGTCGTCCTCACCCCGCTCGCGCCGTTCGCCACCGCGGCCCGCGCCTGCGCCCCAGGCCTCGTCTTCGGCCACCTCCCCGCCCGCGCTACCCAACGCGCCCCGCCGCGCCGGCTTTCATCGTCAGAAACGGCCGGCCGGTGAGCCCCGCCGTGGCCACTGCCTCACCCCCTGCGTGATGTGCGCCTGGGTGCGCCCCGCCCCAACGCCTGTTAGCGCACCCGCTCCAGTGGCTAGATGGGCCACTAACAGCGGGCCCCACAGCCCCTTCCTTTTTACAAAAAATAGGTGTTATAAAAAGAAGAATACAAATAATAGTAAAAATAATAATTAATTAATTAAGATAATTAATTAACTTAGTTAATCCTGTTAGTTAATCTAATTAACACTGTTAATTAGCCTTAATTACTTGATTAGGTAAACAGTCAATGACAGTTGGGCCCCACTGCCTTGTTTGACCGGTCAACGATCAACGCTGACCGCTGATGTAATGATGACGCAATAAACATTTTCAAATTAAATTAATTTCTGATAAACCTAAAAATGATTAAATCTTTTAAAATTAATATAAAATAAACCATAGCTCAAATGGAAAAACTTTGTACATGAAAGTTGCTCAGAACAGCGGGACGAATCCGGATACGTAGTCCGTTCGTCCGCCACACACCCCTAACCTATCGAACCCGCAACTTTCCCCCTCCGGCTCCTCTGCCCGAAAACATGAAACAGCGGGGATATTTTCCCGGATATTTCCCCCCTTAACCGGCATCACCTCATACCATGTCAGGTCACGCCTAGCATCGTTACTTGTCATGTCATGCATCGATATGCATCTGTTTACATGGTATTCATTGTTTCTTCCCCCTCTTCTCTCCGGTAGACTACGAGACCGACACTGCTGCTGCCCAGTTCGACTACGGAGTTGACGACCTCTCTCTCTTGCCAGAGCAACCAGGCAAGCCCCCCCCTTGATCACCAGATATCGCCTATTCTACTCTATACTGCTTGCATTAGAGTAGTGTAGCATGTTACTGCTTTCCGTTATACCTATCCTGATGCATAGCCTGTCCTTGTTACTACTGTTGATACCTTTACCTGCAATCCTATATGCTTAGTATAGGATGCTAGTATTTCCATCTGTGGCCCTACATTCTTGTCCGTCAGCCGTGCTATACTATCGGGCCGTGATCACTCGGGAGGTGATCACGGGTATATACTATATGCTTTATACATGATACATGTGGAGACTAAAGTCGGGTCGGCTGGTGGAGCACCCGCGAGTGGATCTTTGTGGCGGAGCGACAGGGCAGGTTGAGACCGCCTAGGAGAGAGGTGGGCCTGGCCCTGTTCGGCGTTCGCGGATACTTAACATGCTTAACGAGATCTTGGTATTTGATCTGAGTTGGCTACGAGCCTATACGCACTAACCAACTACGTGGGAAAGATATGGGCACTCGGCGTCGTGGTATCAGCCGAAGCACTTCATGACGCCAGCGACTGAGTGGCGCGCGCCGGATTGGAACGTAAGCCTGCTCTTGTATTAAGGGGGCTAGTTCTGCTTTCAGCCGCGTACGCAACGTGCAGGTGTGCTATGGGCGATGGGCCCAGACCCCTGTGCGCTTAGGTTTAGACCGGCGTGCTGGCCTCTCTGTTGAGCCTAGGTGGGGCTGCGACGTGTTGATCTTCCGAGGCCGGGCATGACCCGGGAAAGTGTGTCCGGCCAAATGGGATCAAGCGTGTTGGGTAAGTTGGTGCACCCCTGCAGGGAAGTTAATCTATTCGAATAGCCGTGATCTTCGGTAACAGGACGACTTGGAGTTGTACCTTGACCTTATGACAACTAGAACCGGATACTTAATAAAACACACCCTTCCAAGTGCCAGATACAACCGGTGGTCGCTCTCCCTCAGGGATATTAGGAGGGGATCGCCGGGTAGGTTTATGCTATGCGATGCTACTAGAGATGCTACTTGGAGATGCTACTTGGAGATGCTACTTGGAGGACTTCAATCTACTCTCTTCTACGTTCTGCGAGACGGAGGCTGCCAGAAGCGTAGTCTTCGATAGGACTAGCTATCCCCTTTTTATTCTGGCATTCTGCAGTTCAGTCCACCGATATGGCCTCCTTACACATATACCCATGCATATGTAGTGTAGTTCCTTGCTTGCGAGTACTTTGGATGAGTACTCACGGTTGCTTTCTCCCCCCCTTTTCCCCCTTTCCTTTCTTTCTGGTTGTCGCAACCAGATGCTGGAGTCCAGGAGCCAGACGCCACCGTCGACGACGACCCCTACTACACCGGAGGTGCCTACTACTACGTGCAGCCCGCTGACGATGACCAGGAGTAGTTAGGAGGATCCCAGGCAGGAGGCCTGCGCCTCTTTCCATCTGTATCCCAGTTTGTGCTAGCCTTCTTAAGGCAAACTTGTTTAACTTATGTCTGTACTCAGATGTTGTTGCTTCCGCTGACTCGTCTATGATCGAGCACTTGTATTCGAGCCCTCGAGGCCCCTGGCTTGTATTATGATGCTTGTATGACTTATTTATGTTTTTAGAGTTGTGTTGTGATATCTTCCCGTGAGTCCCTGATCTTGATCGTACACATTTGCGTGCATGATTAGTGTACGATTGAATCGGGGGCATCACAAGTTGGTATCAGAGCCGACTGCCTGTAGGAACCCCCTTCCACACTCCTTGGCCGAAGTCAAGTCTAGACTTTTCAAAACTTTTACTAACATGGTTGTGCGGCCCATGGGCCCACGTCGCCATTGGGTGGTATTAGGATCTTTTACTCCTCGACCTTTACTCTGGGACTCTGATCTCTCTTCTATTCGGGTTAAATGAATTTTGCTAAATCTAACATTAGGATTTCGTTATCACTTTCACCCGGAGAGCCCCTTATTACTGATGATCGTCTGCTGCACCAGAAGACCCTGAAGATACTCTCGGCTGTTAACCCGAGAACTTGTGTGCATTGCGTTTGCAATTCCCCTTCCACCGCAACCCTTATGGATAACTACTTGCAGTTGTTATTCTTACATTCATCCCTAGTTGGTCTTGTTATTACAGGATACCCTGAAAAAAAACTCGTCGTTGTTTCGATAATCCTTTGAGCTTACTGCCTTGCTGTTCTTTGTCACCTGAATACCCCTACGGTTAATTCTCGCACTTATCGAGTATCCGCCCATCCCCCAGTTAATCATGTGTTACACAAAAGTCTTCGAAATACCATTCGGTATTCCGAAAATCCTCAGCAACCTATTGCTCTGGAATTTCTTGTTTGCTTTCATTATGATTAATCCCATAAGTATAGTAGTCATATTGGCATCCTTTGTCACCATCATTTTTGCGTCCGTTGATTCAATATGTTGTGAATGTTCACAATCATCGGTTGATCCTTTTAAATTATCCTTCCGGCTCAGATGTCATTTTGAACATGAGATGGATCTCGACCAATCAAATTACCATCGATGGTATCCCTAAGCCTACTCAACTTATCCATCCTTAAATCAGAGCGTTTTCTTCTGATCCCTTGATTTGAAAATCATAATCCCTTTGTTATTTAAACATTGAATTATTCAGATGTTCTATAAACCGATGCATTTGCATTCTTCCTTCCTCTGATTGGGTATCGATACTCACATCAGCTCCATTGTGGATCGCCATATCCAATGTTGGATTATTATCCGACAGTGTCCTTTATAATTAATCACCTTGTGCATTCTTTCCCCTGATACATAATGCCTTTGGTACATTGTATCCTCTGCTTGACCAACCATGCTCTGCTTTCGAGCTGGTGGTATTTACTATTGAAGCTTGTGGTATATGTTTCCACGATACCCTGACGGGTTGAACCTATTCCTTCCTTTATATGTGTGAACTCGGAAGTTTTCACGAGTCATACTCATCTGGTATTTCACCAGGTAAAACTTTCAACACTAATGCCTTTATCACAGCGAGAAGTGAATGGAAGGTTATACATTGAAGAAGTGGGAGTCGACCTTGAACCTTGCGTTCATGCCCATGGACACGATGTATAACTTATTATGGAAGCTGCTCGTAAAAATAATTACCCCTTGTTATAAGTTCATCTTGTATCCGTGGTTCGATCCTTTATGATCGTGGGTTCCAACCATGATTGTTCTCCTTTGATTCTATTTCTCGGACAAGTTAAAGTACTTGCCATCTGCAGATCAGTACACCTTCCCAACCTCTATTTTGTTCTACCTTTGAGTATTACCCCCTGGTATCTCGAGGATATCAACCCATTGCACTTCATCTTATGAATTTTTGATGAAGTAGTACGTTTCCCCATCACAGTCACTCCACGGGTTATGGGTTGTCATCAACCGAGAACCCTAATTTGTGAGTCGAATCAACACTGAGATTCGGTACCCCCAGTACTTTGTGGTTGAGAAGTTTAATACTCCATCCCGTCACTCCTAGCCTAATCGGCTACATCATTATCGTGCTAATTTTAACTGTGCTACCGGGTCCTTAATTCCAGAGCACAACATTTGACAATTGAGCTAAGCTTACATCGGTTTCCTTGTCTTATCGTTCCATCTTGAACAACAAACTTGATCTCGGGTCTGTGTCCTACTCGTGGTTCCAACAACCTTTCGCTTCATCATTCGTTTGACTTGATGTCATCATCAATCGATTACATCTTCGTGAAATCTCTCGACAAATGTGTCATGATCATCATTAGTATTCCGAGCTTTTCCAAGATATTAATTCAATTCGTGATGAGAAATACCATCCTTGCCCTCGATGAGTTGTGTTATCATCAGCCACTTATTGCCTTCCCTCCAACACAAACTTGTTCGTGTTTCGTGTTATACCTTGAATTCCTTGCTACCCAGCATTGTTCTTCTTTACCTTGGACTATTACCACCCTTACGTCAAGAATGCTGTGGGAATTTCACCACCTCTTTAGGATTCTTGGTATAGTGATGCTTCTCACCATCACCATTTTTCTTGGTCCTTGTGTTGATCCCGACCGGGGTACCAACAAGTGAACGATGCTGTTTGGATTCTACACTTCTAGCAACCCTATTGCTTTGAAGTTAATGGTCGATAGTTTCATTCTAAGTCTTTCGATAATTGAATCACCAGTCTAAACATTGATCATGCTACCTAAGTCCATATTATGGGTGCATCTTTCAACCAATGTTTACTTGTGTAGGTTTTCCTCGAGCATGCATCATTATAACTTTTGATCTGGCAAATGGTATCTCCTTGTTTACATAATTGTGGAAATCCATCCGTTTGAAAATCTCGATGATTTGTTGTTGAGCCTATCAGCTACCACCTTATCCCTTCATTGGTTTAATGTTGGGCTTTTGTTTCGGAACTCGCTTCCGTAGTACATCGCCCGAGAATCTTACAATGTCATCTCGACAATTTGTGTTGCACCTTTCTTCTCAGGCATCCTGAGTCTGAGGTATCCTGACACCAATCAGATCTGATTCTCGGTTAGATATGATGGTTGGAACATATTTCCAAGAGTTATAGCAACTGTCTTTATGTGACCCAGTAAGGTGATGTCGTGCCTAACACACCTGGCCGGAGGCCCTATTGTTATAGATTCCTTTTCAGCAAGGTTATCCATTCTTCCATGAGGAAATTGTAAGACTTATTCTATAAGTTGTTCCTGATGGATCCTTTTTGTTTCCAAAGTCTGATCTTTACCCAATGACCATGTCAATGCTATCTCGAAGCATGTCTGTGGTACTCCGATTTTCAATAAGAACATTCGAAGCCCAATGCTAAATGTTTCTTGCTCAATTATCCAAACACCATTGTATGGGTAATGTCATGAAATTTCTCTCCCCTTACCTAAAGGGGTTTCTACATTATCTCTTGTCGTGGATATCCTGCTCTGCTTGTCCGTGGGAAGGGTATACCCCTGGTACATGTGTCAAACACATTTTCCTTTCCATTGTTCTGTTTGATCTGATGACCACATTCTCCTTTTCCATTGATTTGTTTAACCTTCCTGGTGATCCATATGATGTAAGCAGTAATATTCTTCTGCTTATGTAAACACTTTGGCGTATAACCGTGTCATTAAGACCCTGTTGCATTTGTCGGTAGCATTCCGGTAACCACCGATGGACGAGAAATTTGCCTATTGGTCCGCCTCGTTCAACGAGCAGGAAAATAGTTCTCTTCGTCCCTCGCCCTTGGTACCGATGTTGACATTGACATAACTGACAGGCTTTCCTCTGACCTGCATTGCTATCATGATCGTGCATGATCACAACACCCTCCCTAATTTTTTTACCCACATGGTGGGCCCATAACCCACAGTTCCACAGGATCGAAACCTGACTCTCCTGTACACCCCCTGTTTCCAAAGTTATTCCTCCCACGTGGACTCGTATGTAATTCATGAGCCACCTTCCGATGAGATCATCAATTCTGGCATCGGACACAATAATTATTCCGTGGCTTTGAAACCATTTTCACCTTCTGTCTAGGCATTGAACGATTGCCTGGCTGCTTGAAACTTCTTATTGTACCTTCCAACTTCACTCTCGATGTGTTTTATTTGTTCAACTCGAGAGGTACTCATATGCTCCTTCATGGATTAATCCCAGATCATTAACCTTATAACATTCTGTCGTTGCTGACCTGCCTCGTTACCTATTCGTAAATACGATGAAGATCCCGAAGAAAGGATGCCGACTTCATCATGATGACCTAAAGCGGAGAAATGAAGACATCAATGTATTGGACCGATCTCTTCGAGAAGAGCAAGCCAGAATGAGAAGACCCGCTAGATTCGTTACCAAACCTTCCCCCTTTCACTACCTCTTAAATCTCGGGACGAGATTTCTTGTAGTGGAGGAGAATTGTGACGCCCGGATAATCAAGCTACAGTAACCTCTGCTAATGAGGCCACATCACCACTCTTACTGTTGTAAATCTCACGATGATTCAATCCCGTTCGAATTCAAAATTTAAAATCAAGTCAAATGGTAAAGTTTTCAAACATTAAAATTAAAATGTTCTAGAGGTGGCAAATAATGCTTAGGTAATTATGGTGGAGGATCACATTTTTAAAAAATAATTAAAAGCACTAAACTAAATAAAACAGTGGCTTAAACAAATAATTAAATGCATTTTATAAAACATTAAACTATTTTATTAGGTATGAGAAATTCATGTGGCAATAGAGTATTTATAAATACTAATTTAGGGGCTAGTGGTATACTTAATAAAACTAAAATAAATAGAAACTAAGTTAGAAAGGAAAAATAGATAAAAGGAAAAAGCTCAAAACAAAAAGAACACAAAAAAACAGACACCCCCCCAACTGGGCTAGACGGCCTAGCTGGCCGACCCACTTGGCCCAGCCGGCCCCTCCCTCTGGCCTATAGGGCAAACCCTAGGCCGCCCCGATTCCCCACGCCCCACTCGCCCACTCCCCCCCGCACGACGCCCACTCCCCTAGCTCCTCTCCTCCCCCCGATTCGGGATCTGGATCGGGCGACGCCCCGACCCTGCAACTCGCCCCGATCCCCTCCTCCCGCTCCCTCGCTTGATCTGACGGGCGCCCGTGGCCAAGGTGCCCGACCCCGCTGCCTCTCCCCGGCGACCGCGCCTTCCCACCCCACGACGCCGGCGCCCACCCCGGCGACGCCGGACTCCGTCAACGCCGACGCCTCCTCGCCCTCGCGCCGAACTGCCCCGACGTCGCGCCGTTGCCGCTCGCCGTCACCTTGTCGGCGTCGCCTTCCTGCCTCTCCCCCGACCGGCTGCCCCGAGCACGCCTTTGCACATCTACAGGGCCCTGTGAGCCCTCATCCCCTTCCTCTCCCCCTCCCATCACCGTAGGACGCCACCACCTATGCGCCTGAAACTCTCCGTCCGCTCCCGCGCGTGTGGCCTCGCCTGTCGTCCTCACGCCGCTCGCGCCGTTCGCCACCGCAGTCCGCGCCTGCGCCCCAGGCCTCGTCTTCGGCCACCTCCCCGCCCGCGCTACCCAACGCGCCCCGCCGCGCTGGCTTTCATCGCCGGAAACGGACGGCCGGCGAGCCCCGCCGTGGCCACTGCCTCCCCCCTGCGTGATGTGCGCCTGGGTGCGCCCCGCCCCAGCGCCCGTTAGCGCACCCGCTCTAGTGGCTAGATGGGCCACTAACAGCGGGCCCCACAGCCCCTTCCTTTTTACAAAAAATAGGTGTTAAAAAAAAGAAGAATACAAATAATAGTAAAAATAATAATTAATTAATTAAGATAATTAATTAACTTAGTTAATCCTGTTAGTTAATCTAATTAACACTGTTAATTAGCCTTAATTACTTGATTAGTAAACAGTCAATGACAGTTGGGCCCCACTGCCTTGTTTGACCGGTCAACGGTCAACGCTGACCGCTGATGTAATGATGACGCAATAAACATTTTCAAATTAAATTAATTTCTGATAAATCTAAAAATGATTAAATCTTTTAAAATCAATATAAAATAAACTGTAGCTCAGATGGAAAAACTTTGTACATGAAAGTTGCTCAGAACAGCGGGACGAATCCGGATACGCAGTCCGTTCGTCCGCCACACACCCCTAACCTATCGAACCCGCAACTTTCCCCCTCCGGCTCCTCTGCCCGAAAACATGAAACACTGGGGATATTTTCCCGGATGTTTCCCCCCTTAACCGGCATCACCTCATACCACGTCAGGTCACGCCTAGCATCATTACTTGTCATGTCATGCATCGATATGCATCTGTTTACATGGTATTCATTGTTTCTTCCCCCTCTTCTCTCCGGTAGACTACGAGACCGACACTGCTGCTGCCCAGTTCGACTACGGAGTTGACGACCTCTCTCTCTTGCCAGAGCAACCAGGCAAGCCCCCCCCCCTTGATCACCAGATATCGCATATTCTACTCTATACTGCTTGCATTAGAGTAGTGTAGCATGTTACTGCTTTCCGTTATACCTATCCTGATGCATAGCCTGTCCTTGTTACTACTGTTGATACCTTTACCTGCAATCCTATATGCTTAGTATAGGATGCTAGTATTTCCATCTGTGGCCCTACATTCTTGTCCGTCAGCTATGCTATACTATCGGGCCGTGATCACTCAGGAGGTGATCACGGGTATATACTATATGCTTTATACATGATACATGTGGAGACTAAAGTCGGGTCGGCTGGTGGAGCACCCGCGAGTGGATCTTTGTGGCGGAGCGACAGGGCAGGTTGAGACCGCCTAGGAGAGAGGTGGGCCTGGCCCTGTTCGGCGTTCGCGGATACTTAACACGCTTAACGAGATCTTGGTATTTGATCTGAGTTGGCTACGAGCCTATACGCACTAACCAACTACGTGGGAAAGATATGGGCACTCGGCCTCGTGGTATCAGCCGAAGCACTTCGTGACGCCAGCGACTGAGTGGCGCGCGCCGGATTGGAACGTAAGCCTGCTCTTGTATTAAGGGGGCTAGTTCTGCTTTCGGCCGCGTACGCAACGTGCAGGTGTGATATGGGCGATGGGCCCAGACCCCTGTGCTCTTAGGTTTAGACCGGCGTGCTGGCCTCTCTGTTGAGCCTAGGTGGGGCTGCGACGTGTTGATCTTCCGAGGCCGGGCATGACCCGGGAAAGTGTGTCCGGCCAAATGGGATCAAGCGTGTTGGGTAAGTTGGTGCACCCCTGCAGGGAAGTTAATCTATTCGAATAGCCGTGATCTTCGGTAACAGGACGACTTGGAGTTGTACCTTGACCTTATGACAACTAGAACTGGATACTTAATAAAACACACCCTTCCAAGTGCCAGATACAACCGGTGGTCGCTCTCCCTCAGGGATATGAGGAGGGGATCGCCGGGTAGGTTTATGCTATGCGATGCTACTGGAGATGCTACTTGGAGATGCTACTTGGAGGACTTCAATCTACTCTCTTCTACGTGCTGCGAGACGGAGGCTGCCAGAAGCGCAGTCTTCGATAGGACTAGCTATCCCCCTTTTATTCTGGCATTCTGCAGTTCAGTCCACCGATATGACATCCTTACACATATACCCATGCATATGTAGTGTAGTTCCTTGCTTGCGAGTACTTTGGATGAGTACTCACGGTTGCTTTCTCCCCCCTTTTTCCCCCTTTCCTTTCTTTCTGGTTGTCGCAACCAGATGCTGGAGTCCAGGAGCCAGACGCCACCGTCGACGATGACCCCTACTACACCGGAGGTGCCTACTACTACGTGCAGCCCGCTGACGATGACCAGGAGTAGTTAGGAGGATCCCAGGCAGGAGGCCTGCGCCTCTTTTGATCTGTATCCCAGTTTGTGCTAGCCTTCTTAAGGCAAACTTGTTTAACTTATGTCTGTACTCAGATGTTGTTGCTTCCGCTGACTCGTCTATGATCGAGCACTTGTATTCGAGCCCTCGAGGCCCCTGGCTTGTATTATGATGCTTGTATGACTTATTTATGTTTTTAGAGTTGTGTTGTGATATCTTCCCGTGAGTCCCTGATCTTGATCGTACACATTTGCGTGCATGATTAGTGTACGATTGAATCGGGGGCGTCACATAGGACCCCCATAAGGTAAGTGTGGCTGCATTGGTTAGCTCGATTTGGTGGCACCATAACTCAGCCAACAGTTTTTCAAGTTCATTAATATCCGTTTAAACTTGAATGCAATATGCTGAGCCATAATAAAATAACATAATGCAACTATAATGCATCAGAATGATATCAACATAAGCATGGGGGTGCACCATAACCATCAAGCATATCAGCAACGATAAATCATATATCCGAATGAGCATGGCATACTGACAAGCATGAATATCACAAGTATAACACTACTCATAAACATAGCATGACCACTAGAATCAACAATAAATACCAAGCAAGAACATAACAAGAATACTACCAAGCAAGCATATAACCAGCTAGATGCAAAGGAACTTCCCTATCAACGGTACTCGGTAACAGACGATTGTCATGCACCGAAGAACACTACCAACACGAACATGTACCACTACCCAAACATGACATATGAATGTAATACTATAAAGAATACATGATAACCAGGTGCATATGAACATAGCATGAAGATGAACTTGAAACTATAAGAAGTACCGAAACAACGATAACAGTTGCAGACAAACAAGCACTTTTTAATTGTTCAAGTAGAAAACCATGGATACTACATGTATATCATGCAATTGGTTGTCGTGGCTTGCCCAGGGATGAAGAATGCACCGGGGAGAAGTTTGGAAAACTCGCGGAAGGAGTAGCCAAAAAAGGTTCTCCCTCCGAGGGGGATGATTAGGGGCAAGGTCAAGAAGGGCATTTCCAGTATATCAAACCATGGTAAAAATGATATGAACAGAACGGGATCGAAGAGACAAAGAAATGGGCATTGGATTTACCACAATCGGAGTTAAGAGCAAAAAGTTGTGAAGAGTTTCCTGCTAGGGACCTATCTGTAATAGAAATATTTATAGATGGGGCCAAAATAGAAAAACAGAAAGCGCCTTATGGAAGAATACAATTCTGCACAGGGAAAACATATTATCAGTCGCACCAGAACCAATGTTCATCTTTAGGAAGGGAAAACGTATTTCTGGGAAATGCATCTTCACTTAACTGACGTGGCAAGGGCGGGGCCAGACCTGTGCCGCTGACGTGCGGGACCCGCGTGGAGGTGGGGCCTGCTGGCAGGTCTTCTTCCTCCTCCTGTGGCATGCGACCTACCAACACGATCGCAGCCGTCTCCCATCGCGTGCGACCTACCAACACGATCAGCAGAACGAGCCGCGTCAGTTGGTGAGGGTATCCATCGCCGAGGAGCTTCAGAGAGGGTGGAGCTGCGGTCGCAGCGGACGGTGGCCTCGGGAGATGTTGGGTAGGGTACTGTGGTTGCTCCGGCGGTGAGGCATGGGGTTGGGGAGTCTCGCAGGAGAACGGGGAAGCCGATAGTGGTGGTGGGAGGGGCAGACATGCTCGGCAGTGCTGGAATTTAGCTGGAACCGAGCGGCGGGCATGGCCGCCATGGAGGGCAGAGAGGGGCTCCGGAGATGGGTGAGTGGCTCGGTGAGGTGAAGAGAGGAGGTGATTAGCTGCTGAAGTGCGGTGGAGAGGGTTGCAGGTTCTATATATAGCCGGGATGGGGTGCAGCCGAGCTGAGCTGCGCCGACGAGTCCGGCCAAAGCTCTGGCGGCCACAAAGGTTCATGGAGATGATCAACACCCAGGGTCACGAGGAGGAAGAAAACAGGGGACGAAGACGATGGTCGGCTATAGTTCGTCCGTGAGCGCGCGACGACGAGCGCCAGCGAGCGAGCTGCAGGAGGGGGAGAGAGGCCCGGGGAGAAGAGGACGACAAGGGCGAGCTGGGAGACACGCCCAGGCTTGCTGAGACGCGGAGTAGGGGAGGGGCCTGAGCAAAACGACGTTCTGTACATGCTCATTGCATGCCAAAACGGTGGTCACTGCGTGCACTAGTTCACATTATGCACGATATTCGGGCAATTAATGTCTAGGAGGCAAGGGAGGCAGAGAAGAATGCCAAGGAGGAGAGAGCCAAGCATACTGCTACCTGGTGTGATCATAGGTAGCAAAGATGCAAAGGAACAGCAAGGTGTTTGGAGTTTGGTGCGGAGCAGATTCTTGGAGATAAAGGATGAGCTTTGACAGGGTTTGATCACTCATTAAGGTGATTAAGATGGCAAAGTTCAGCTCAAGAAGAGGGGTTTAGCTAGCACTTGTTGTACAAACCACCAGACTGGACATAAATACAAAACATGAAGCAGCACTCACATTCTAGACTGGATTGAGTTGAAAATGGTCATGACACAATGATTTGATCATATGAGTGTGCCATAATAATTTCATGCCATTTGGCCAAGCCAAAATGGTACTTCCTTCATATAGCACCTCTTTGGGTAGAAACTTAGGAAAATCTTGAGGCAAAATGGCCTGATGAAATGAGTCCAAATTTTGTGGAGATAGGTTATATGGGTAAGAGAGGGCTCAGGAAAAAATTCAGCCATAATGGAGCAAGATAAAATATACTTGCTTCACTAACTATAAATTTGGACAGAAACAAAGAATTGATCCTTGGCTCACATAGATCAATGGAATGAGAAGAAACTTGGAGGAGGGTTATCATATGAGCACATGAAGAGGCATGCAAAATTTCAACTCATTTAGATACTCCTGGCTAGTACTTCCTTCACAATGGCTTCTGTCTGACAGAAACTTTGAAAAATCACTTAGGAAGGTTGGCCAGCCAAATGAAGTTGAATTTTGGCATGAGGCAATGATATGGATACGAAAAGGTGTCCAAAAAGTTTACAGTCAATAAAGCAAAATTATATAGCACTTGCTTCACAATGTGCCATTGACAGGACCCCGATCCTAAGTCACACTGATCTAGCATGTAATACACCATATCACTTTGCGGCCTCACGAATGGTATTTCCGCAGGTGCCACCTCACCTAGCCCGAGACCGTTTGCGCCTTTTGGCTCATGTATATGATAGTGTCGCTAGCATCCATATGACAAAGAACCCGGGCTGACATGACTAGTCTTAAATCCAAGGTGGCACTAACTTACAGGGACATGCATACATGACCCAGCAACAAACGTGCCAATCAACAACATATGAACCCAAGTTGTAGCAAGCTACAAGGACTTAAAGGAACAATGTGTGACATTTCCCTTAAGGGACAGATACAGGAACGAAGAAGGACACATGCCGGCCAGCCTAAGTGTTCGGGAGCAGTAGCAAGCTACTATGGCTCAGTGGAAGCACTAGGAGACATTTCCCCATAAGAGAGGCTACCAAGAATAAACAACTAGGTTGTCGGATCCCACACATACCAAGCATTTCAAGTCATACACACAATATGCTCGATATGTGCAAATACAACATGGCATCACAACAAAACTCTACAACTCAAAATATTTATTTAAAAGGCTCCGAAGAGTCAGATATTACAAACATGGGTCTCATGACCCAACATACAGAGCATACAAGCAACAGAAGCATAAATTGTCTGAGTACAGACAACTACAACTAAAAAAGGCTGAGAACTTAACTATCTACACGACCCTTCGAAGGTATAAGATCGTTGCTGAGTAACAAGCTAAACATCGAAGTCCATGCGGAACTACTAGTGAGACTGAAGTCTCTCTGCAAAAACATAAATTGAGCAAACATGAGTACAAATGCACCTAGCAAGACTTACATCAGAACTAGCTACATATGCATCAGTATCAACAAAGTGATGGTGGGGTTTAACTACAGCAAGCCAACTTTGACTCAGTGGTTATCCTGAACTACATCTGCAAGTAACTCTTTTGAGGTAACACACACGCGTCCACATATTCACCATATTAATACACCACTATGGATCCGCTCCCATCTCCCTACGAGAAGGCCATCCATAGCACTCACGCTTATCTTGCACATTTTAGAGTATCCACTTTCACTTTTCTATGAACTATATAAGAAACCAAGTAGTCCTTTACCGCGGACGCGACTATTTGAATAGATCATCTTAACCCTGCAGGGGTGTACTTCTTCACACACGCTCTCGGCACTTACCACCATGTACATGTCATGTATCTTGGTAACTTTCAAGCAGAAGCCTGGCGAGGGTGTCGGCCACGACCTGACTATCCACACAAGTCTCTAGTCCAGGTTTATCGCCTATTCGGGTTCCATCCGCAAGGAGATCCGGCCGGGGTGTCACTCATGGCCCCAAACGATGTGAGCAGGGTTACCAAGCCCACCAAACGAGCGACGATTGGTACACCATGCCACTACATCTAGTCTATCCCAAGCCCACTTGTATCGGGTGCCACTTGGTAGACTACTAGTACTACCTACAAACACCAGAATCTAGTTGCAACTCCTAGACAAAGACCAGGTTGATTAATAAGTCGAGAGAGCTTGGAGTGCCCGGAGCCCAATGTCTGGTATCAACTGTCTTGGATCACAAACACAGAACTCTGTTCCTGAGGACGGTTTCAATGAGACAACCCACCATGTACTCCTAAATGGCCTCTCATCACTACCTTTACCAAATCATGTTCACACACTTAGCTCTGATCAGTAGGACATGTTCACAAACTTCCAATTCATCCCCGATGAATCAGACTTGACTCAACTCTAAGCAGTAGCAGGCATGACAAACAAGAATGAATGAGTAGGCACAACTTGGCTCAAACAACTCCTACTCATGCTAGTGGGTTTCAACTATTTACTGTGGCAAAGACAGGTCATACAAAGGAAAGGAGTTCAACTACCATAGCATGTAACAGTGGAATCGTTGTTGTCCTAATGCAGTAAAAGAGAGCAGGAGCGAGAGAGTGGGATTGTATTGGAATGAACAAGGGGGTTTTGCTTGCCTGGCACTTCTGAAGATGATATAGCGCTTCATCGGTGTCATTGAACTCATCGTTAGAACATACGTCTACTAAGGGGGAACAAACACCAACAACTGAGAAAGAACACAATAAATGCAATGTAACAATATGATGCATGATCATGACATTGAAATATGCGGTGATTTGAGCTAATAGAACTAGCAGCAAGCTAAATGAAGTTGGTTTGAACCCTAGGTTCAAATTCAAACTCCATATGTTAATATTAAAATGCCATTCATTTGATGTGTCCTAAAAGTGGTCATAAGTTGTTCTAACATGCATGGAAAGGGTTCAGATGGATAGATTGGATTTTTCTGATAACTTTTCATATATAAATTATTTCATTTGGAGTTATAGATTATTTTCTATGAACTTTTGAAGTTTTAAACATTTTCCGAAATTTCCAGGATTATTTTAAATCCTGAAAATGATTAATGGCGTCAGCATGACAACAACATGATGTCAGCAGGTCAACCGGGATGACCACGGTCAAACCTGACGTGTGGACATGTGAGTGACACAGGGCTAATCCCGGTCAAACCCAACACTGACTAGGGTTTGAGCAGTGGTTTGGCCCATTGTCAGTGCCTATCAGGGGGTGCTTAGTTGGCGGGGTATAGCACTAATAACGGCCACGTCGGCATGCCGGAGTTTGGCTGGCGATGACCATCCAGCGCGGCGGAGGCGCATCGGAATCGCGATGCGGGTGTCAGCTAGGCATGCGGCTTGGTTCTACGGTGAGCTAGATGTGTGCCGCATCCACTAGTGCAGGTGGTTGGGTGCGGGGAGGCTGGAAACGACGGCGACAATGACAACTGCGGTGGCCGGAGTTCAGGCCTCAATGGGAGCGGTGCTCTGGTGCACGGGGATGCTAGCGGAGGGTCTCAGCAGACTCTTGACGATGCGAGGAGCACGAATACGTGCTCGGCCGTGGCAGATGCTAGCTCTAATGATGGCGAGCTACACGTCGGCGACATGGAGCTCTCGACCAAGACCGGGCTATGGCCTAGATGTCAAAAGCGACCAGGGGAGAAGGGGGAAACAACTCGGGGGCTCACCGCGAGTCCGTTGGCAGGGTCTATGGGCTCAAGGACCTCCTGTCGGCAGCGAATCGACGACGGCGGCCGGCGGGTCCGAGGTAGGAGATGATCTTGAAGGTGTCTCCATAGGGCGTCCGGGCTCGTGGGACTCGACATAGAGGTGCGCTGCGGCGAGGAAGAGCTCATGGGCTAGCTAGCTGGGCGTGGGGAGGTCGGTGTCCGCGGTGGTGCTCGTCGGCGTTCTCGGCTGCATCCGGGGAGAACGAGGGAGAGAGACAGAGGAGGGGCATGGGCGCGGGAAGAGTCGAGAGGGAGCCAGGGGGTGTGACTGGCACTCGTAGGCACGCCGAGGCAGCGGCGTCAAGCAGGAGGTGGAGGGCGTGTGCCCGCACATGTCGAATACGCGCCCTCCTGCCCACTGTCAGGAGGTGGGAGATGACTGGCAGAAGGCCAGGTGGGCTGGGCTGGCCACTTGGGCCTTCACAGGAGGTAAGCCCATGTAGGTTTCTATTTTTTATTATTCTTCTTTCTATTTTTTTTTACTTTGCCACTGTTTTCAAATTTATACAAATTCAAAACAATGCCAAATATCCTCTTTATAATTTTATGTTGCTAGATGGACTTTTCCAACAGCACATAAAACATTTCTGAGTTATTTAAAAATATCTCCCATATATATTTGAATATATTTTCAAATTCAAATAGAATATTGTTTTAAATTCAGAGACCAAATAATTCCTTAAAAATGTTCCAAAATTTTGGTTTGGTATATAACCCTTGCGAAAATTCTCAAAACTATTTTTAGGGCATTTTGGAATCACTGAATGCAATTTAAAGGGTTCTTGCCCTTCTTTTAAAATGATTTCTAAGGCTTTCACTTTCCTCAATTCAAGTTTCTTGAAATTAACAGGATGCATGATGCTCACTGAGGCAACTATCTGCAAACAATTCTAGGGCTATGACAACTCACCCCCACTAAACATGAATCTCGTCCCGGGATTCAAGACGTGAGGTAAGATGACAGAGGGGACACAAAACTAACACAATCTTCATGATCCAATTGCTCTTCTCGAAGATTTTGATTCATTACATCATGTTGATCTTGACATTCTTGCTTTCGAGATGTTCATCCATCATGATGACGATAGAAAGAAACTCTATCGGTAAGGATGATTGATACTCTTCATACCAGGCTAATGGCAATTTACAAACGATCATTTGAAGGAGTTCGGAGAAATGGCATACTCAGTTTGGAAAAAAACTAGAGTTAGAGGACAAGTCAACAAGCGAAAAGCACATTCCAGATGATGCTGAGGATATAACCCAGTGATTGAGTGTGCTCTCAAGAACTTGAGCATTTCTTTACTCATCAAGATCTTACCAGCATCCGTAGCGAGGATCCTAGCAACACATCATAATACCATGATGAATAGTGATGAACGCTACAGATCCAAAGGAAGACAACACTTTCTCAGATTTGTCCTTAGCAATGCTAAGGAACAAAACCTAGATGATCGACCGAGAGACATTTAGCACTTCGCTTCTAATGTTCTCCTTGAGGTTCTACATACCACAGTCATACTTAAAGCATTAACATGGCCATCAAATATAGGCCGGACTTCAGGAGCGGGAGCACAAACATCCGTAAGGAGAAACTTTTAGAATAAGTCATAGAAAAATCCTCATGGGGAAGTGACCAAATTGCTTTATCAAGATACTACAATAATAGTTCTTTCGGCTAGGTGCGTCCACTTTAGAGGAACCTACATCATAGTTATTGGGAAAACTTCCAACCATCACACCTGCCTGAGATTCAGGTCTAGTTGATAACAGTATATTTCAGACATCATGTCTGGAAAAGAAAGTTTGCAACACAAACCGACAAGATGATGTTGCGAGATTCTCCAGAAATGAACTACGATAGTAAGCTCCAAAACATGAGTTGTTTTGCTACATACATGTGAACACATTGTCCAAGACAAGCATGACCATGTAGAACTCTTACAACAAAACACTACCAAGTTTAGGTGGGGAACCATCATCGAGGATATTGAAGTCCTTGCATAAGTCTTGCTCTTAAGAAGGAACTTCTTCTCCTAGAACAAAACAATCAGTGGCTTTGTGTGCTACGGAATACATATGGAGTGGAGGTAATTAATATACCAAACCATAGTATACTTCACACATGCATGACTGACTTGGGACGATTCCAAAGGAAGCAAAAACAATCTTTCTCAGATCCACGGCGGCAACATACACCAAGTGCACGTGATTTATAGGAAGTCACTTCTTTGATCCGAGCATATACCTCCTGAACGAATCACGAAGGCATTTCTTACAAAGTTTCCAACACTACCTTTAATGTTCAACATGAATTATGGACAAGATGAAAATGTTGTCAATGGGCCCAACAACAATTTATCGAGGTTTCCATGTACATGGAATTGCATAATTATGTGAAGTGGTACCATTGGTTAGACCAAAGAATATAATGGTGTATGCTCGAGGAAACAACCACGAGTAAGACAACATTACGAACATCGTTGGTTCTGATTTGATTTGACGATAGCCCACACTCAAATCAAGGTTTCGACAAGACAATAGATCCAACAATTGATCATGGGGACCAATCGATGAAGATGTCGTCTTTCTTCAACACACACACACAAAAGACATCCCTTCTAATGAACTAAGTTAACAAAGATTTTATCTCCCAACTCTCCAAGTTGTTGTTTAGCTTAGCCAACTAGCTTAGGGTTATCCAACACAGATGCTTGGAAAAGGGGTGGTTTAGATGGAAAGCAACTTGATCACAAACTCAACATAACGGTGGGGGTAGAACCCGGTGATACTTCTGAGAGATTATTCAGAAAATCATGAACTCCCGATATCTTACTATGCTCGAAAACAATCTTTCTTTTCAAGACGATACGATCAAATAAGCAAGGAATTGACACAATCCTCACTCACTGGTCGAAGAGTGCATCGAGAAAATGGACTAGGTAGCACGATTAATCTCAGAATGGTGATTCAATAACCAACACTCTAAGAATGAGATAATCGTCCATTAACTACCTAGCAACCCTGTTGCTAGGAGTATTGATTTCACACATCGCAGTTCACTTGTCGACATTCCGATTACAATAACACGGAAACCAAGGAATGAACAATGATGGCAAGAAGTATCGCTGCGTCAAGAATTTCATAAGAGGTGGTGCAATTCTCATGACAATCCTGACATAAAGAGGGCAACGCTATATGGTAGAACAGAACAAAAGCTGGATTGGGATTTGATCTGCGGAGTACGACTACTTGACTCAATCCTGGATATGGATGAGGTACTAGAGTTTGTTCCTCCTAGTCATTCTGAAATAGAATGTCTTGATGGACCACAAGAATAATAGGCATCAATGAACACGAATGCACAACTCACTAGTAGAAAAGGGGGCAATGGTCCAGGCCGGGTCAGCCCATTAGTCCCGGTTCAATCCAGAACCGGGACCAATGGGGGCATTGGACCCGGTTCATGAGCCCCGGGGGCCGGCCGGGCCACGTGGGCCATTGGTCCCGGTTCGTCTGGACCTTTTGGTCCCGGTTGGTGGGACGAACCGGGACCAATGTGCCTTGCTCCTGGCCCACCACCATTGGTCCCGGTTGGGGGAATGAACCGGGACCAAAGGCTTCCCTTTAGTCCCGGTTCAAGCCATGAACCGGGACCAATTAATTGCCTATATATACCCCGCGAGCAGAGCACTCTCACTGCTCTGTTTTTTGTGGCCGGCGAGGAGAGAGCTTTGTGGTGCTCTAGCTCACCTCCTATGCACACGAGGTGTTCGATGGAATGCCCGAGCCACACTACTTAAGCTTTCTCCTCTCCAAGCTCCACCTCCAAGCTCCATTTTCTCAATATTTGTCTAGGTTTAGCGGTCCATCACGTCCTGTCCCCGTCTTCACCGCCGTCGATCACCTGCGCCGATCTCGTCGCCAGCACCATCGTGGTGAGCCTCTTGTTCTTATCTTCTTTCTGAAAGGAAAAAAAACTCTTGTATGTTTATATAGATACTTGTATAATTTTCTTACTTTTATTATTGTATCTTATATAGTGCGATGGTTTTGGTATCCGCCCCCGTCGGCCCTCGTCCTGTCTATGATTCAAATGTGGTATATATTATCTTTTCATAACTATTGGTTCATTTATTGCTTATGACAATTATGCCGACCAACGTGACATAGATTTTATTTATCTAGGAGGTTGTTGAATCGGAAATTCCAACCGACCCTATTGTCGAGAGGTTAAATTTAGTTGAAGAAGAAAACAATTTGTTGAAGGAAAAAATTAGAAAAATTGAGGAGGAGAAGATGATATTGGAGTTGCATGTTGCGGATGTCGTCGATGATCACAAGATCAAGATGGATGCAATGCGCTTGAAGATTAGAAAGATTAGAAAATATGCCATTCATACTGAGGCTTGGTATCATTATGCCGTTGGATCATTTGTTACATTGGTTGCGATTATGATCGCATTTGTTTTCGCATTGAAATGTTTTACATAGTTTTAGTGTATGGTTTAATTAATTTAGATGCTCTGCAGAGCTTTATGTTGTTAGATGAGAACTATGTATGTACTTTGGTTTTAATGTGATGATGAACTTCTATTAGTTTGGTCACTTAATTATCTATTCATGATGTTCTGTAATGATTTTTGACACACTTAATTATATACAATGCACGCAGATGAACCGGCAATGGATGTACGGTTCAAGACACACCTCCGAGTACATTAAGGGCGTGCATGATTTTCTCGAAGTGGCTGAGGCAAACAAGCAGAATGGTTTTATGTGTTGTCCATGCCCTATATGTGGGAATACAAAGTCTTACTCTGACCGGAAAATCCTCCACACCCACCTGCTTTATAAGGGTTTCATGCCACATTATAATGTTTGGACGAGGCACGGAGAAATAGGGGTTATGATGGAAGACGGCGAAGAAGAAGAGTACGATGACAACTATGTGCCCCCTGAATACGGTGATGCTACTGAAGATCAAGAGGAACCAGACGATGTGCACGATGATGCTGCAATGGGCGAAGCTGCTGAAGATCAAGAGGAACCAGATGATGTGCCCAATGATAAGGATCTCCGCCGGGTCATTGTCGATGCAAGGACGCAATGCGAAAGTCAAAAGGAGAAGCTGAAGTTCGATCACATGTTAGAGGACCACAAAAAAGGGTTGTACCCCAATTGCGAAGATGGCAACACAAAGCTCGGTACCGTACTGGAATTGCTGCAGTGGAAGGCAAAGAATGCCATGCCTGACAAAGGATTTGAGAAGCTACTGAAAATATTGAAGAAGAAGCTTCCAAAGGATAACGAATTGTCCGACAGTACATACACATCAAAGAAGGTCATATGCCCTCTAGGATTGGAGGTCCAGAAGATACATGCATGCCCTAATGACTGCATCCTCTTCCACGGTGCATACAAGGATCTGAACGCATGCCCGGTATGCGGTGCATTACGGTATAAGATCAGACGAGATGACCCTGGTGATGTTGACGGCGAGCCCCCCAGGAAGAGGGTTCCTGCGAAGGTGATGTGGTATGCTCCTATGATACCACGGTTGAAACGTCTGTTTAGAAACAGAGAGCATGCCAAGTTGATGCAATGGCACAGTGAGGACCGTAAGAAAGACGGGAAGTTGAGAGCACCAGCTGACGGGTCGCAGTGGAGAAAAATCGAGAGAAAGTACTGGGATGAGTTTGCAAGTGAGCCAAGGAACGTATGGTTTGCTTTAAGCGCGGATGGCATTAATCCTTTCGGGGAGCAGAGCAGCAATCACAGCACCTGGCCCGTGACTCTATGTATGTATAACCTTCCTCCTTGGATGTGCATGAAGCGGAAGTTCTCATCCAAGGCCCTAAGGAACCCGACAACGACATTGATGTGTACCTAAGGCCATTAGTTGAAGAACTTTTACAGCTGTGGAATGGAAACGGTGTACATACGTGGGATGAGCACAAACAGGGGGAATTTAACCTAAAGGCGTTGCTGTTCGTGACCATCAACGGTTGGCCCGCTCTCAGTAACCTTTCAGGACAGACAAACAAAGGATACCACGCATGCACACACTGTTTACTTGACACCGATAGTATATACCTGGCAAGCTGCAGGAAGAATGTGTACCTGGGCCATCGTCGATTTCTTCCGACCAACCATCAATGTCGAAAGAAAGGCAAGCATTTCAAAGGCGAGGCAGATCACCGGAAGAAGCCTGCCATGCATACCGGTGATCACGTACTTGCTATGGTCAATGATTTACACGTAATCTTTGGAAAGGGTCCCGGCGCACTAGCTGTTCCGAGTGACGCTGGGGGACACGCACCCATGTGGAAGAAGAAATCTATATTTTGGGACCTACCCTACTGGAAAGACCTAGAGGTCCGCTCTTCGATTGATGTGATGCACGTGACGAAGAACCTTTGCGTGAATCTGCTAGGCTTCTTGGGCGTGTATGGGAAGACAAAAGATACAGCTGAGGCACGGGAGTACCTACAATGTTTGCACGAAAAAGACTGCATGCCTCCAAAGCAGTATGAAGGTCCTGCCAGCTATGCTCTTACCAAAGAAGAGAAGGAAATCTTCTTTGAATGCCTGCTTAGTATGAAGGTCCCGACTGGCTTCTCATCTAATATAAAAGGAATAATAAATATGGCAGAGAAAAAGTTTCAGAACCTAAAGTCTCATGACTGCCATGTGATTATGACGCAACTGCTTCTGGTTGCATTGAGGGGGCTTCTACCAGAAAACGTCCGATTAGCCATTGTGAAGCTATGTTCATTCCTCAATGCAATCTCTCAGAAGGTGATCGATCCAGAAATCATACCAAGGCTAAGGAGTGATGTGGTGCAATGTCTTGTCAGTTTTGAGCTGGTGTTCCCACCATCCTTCTTCAATATCATGACGCATGTCCTAGTTCATCTAGTTGACGAGATTGTCATTCTGGGCCCCGTATTTCTACACAATATGTACCCCCTTGAGAGGTTCATGGGAGTCCTAAAGAAATATGTCCGTAACCGCGCTAGGCCAGAAGGAAGCATCTCCATGGGCCATCAAATAGAGGATGTCATCGGGTTTTGTGTTGACTTCATTCCTGGCCTTAAGAAGATATGTCTCCCTAAATCGCGGTATGAGGGGAGACTGACTGGAAAAGGCACGCTTGGAAGGGACTCAATAATATGCAGGGACGAATATTCTTGGTCTCAAGCACACTACACAGTTCTACAGAACTCTACCTTGGTGACCCCGTATGTCGATGAACACAAGAACAGTCTGCGCTCCAAACACCCGGAGCAGTGCGACGACTGGATTACATGTGAACACATCAGGACTTTCAGCAGTTGGTTGGAAGCACGTATCAGAGGTGACAACAGTGTTTGTGATGAGCTGTACTTGTTGTCCAGGGGACCATCTTTGACTGCATTGATTTGGAAAGGATACGAGATAAATGGGAATACATTTTACACGATTGACCAAGATCAAAAGAGCACCAACCAAAACAGTGGTGTCCGCTTTGATGCAACAACCGAGAGGGGAAAGGACACATATTATGGTTACATTGTGGACATATGGGAACTTGACTACTGAGTAGATTTTAAGGTCCCTTTGTTTAAGTGCAAATGGGTCAATCTGTCAGGAGGTGGGGTACAGGTAGACCCACAGTACGGAATGACAACAATGGATATGAAAAATCTTGGGTACACTGACGAACCGTTCGTCCTAGCCAATGATGTGGCACAGGTTATCTATGTGAAGGACATGTCTACCAGACCGAGAAAGAGAAAAGATAAGGAAGCGAATACATCATACGATGAGCCAAAGCGCCACATAGTTCTTTCAGCAAAAAGGGACATCGTGGGAGTGGAGGATAAGACAGACATGTCTGAAGATTATGAAAAGTTTCATGAAATTCCTCCCTTCAAAGTCAAGGCTGACCCCAGCATCCTGATAAACGATGAAGATTATCCATGGTTACGGCGCAATAAGCAAATGACACAAGCGAAGAAAAAGTGAAGACTTTCTCCCGCAACTATTATGATGATACCATGCCAACTTTGTAACTGACGAGTATGATACCATTGTCCGTTTTGTACATGCACATGCTATGTGGGTCAATTTATGTTACCATGCCAACTTTCAACTTTTTCAGAGTTCATTTGAAATGCTTTAATGTCTTATGGTTCGGCCCTCGTAATAATTAAAAATAGCAACAATAAGTATTTTGTTGTAAGTAGAAACAAAATAAAATAAATAAAGCAAGAAAGAAAACAAAAAAACAAAAAAGTGTTTTCAAATTTGAAAACTAATGGCACTAACAGAAAGTTTATAATTTTCCTAAAACTAAAAGCAAAAACAATTAAAAAATAAAGCAAAAAACAAAAGAAAATAAATAATGCAGAAAACAAAAGAAAAAAACAACAATAAGTATTTTGTTGTAAGTAGAAACAAAATAAAATAAATAAAGCAAGAAAGAAAACAAAAAAACAAAAAAAGTGTTTTCAAATTTGAAAACTAATGGCACTAACAGAAAGTTTATAATTTTCCTAAAACTAAAAGCAAAAACAATTAAAAAATAAAGAAAAAACAAAAGAAAATAAATAATGCAGAAAACAAAAGGAAAAAACAACAATAAGTATTTTGTTTTAAGTAGAAACGAAATAAAATAAATAAAGCAAGAAAGAAAACAAAAAACAAAAAAAGTGTTTTCAAATTTGAAAACTAATGGCACTAACAGAAAGTTTATAATTTTCCTAAAACTAAAAGCAAAAACAATTAAAAAATAAAGCAAAAAACAAAAGAAAATAAATAATGCAGAAAATAAAAGGAAAAAACTGGAAAAAAATAAATATAGCAACAATAAGTAAAGAAAACAAAAAAACAAAAAAAATGCCTCCTACTGGGCCCCCACGGCCTGAATACGACTAGAAACCCTACTATGGGCCATGATTCAGGCCCGCGGTAGGCCCAGAAGGCCCATCAGGCAAAGCAATAGCAAGTAGGCCCGAAAGCCTGCGGTGGAGAGGAGCTCGAGAGGGGTGCGGCAGTGGGGCTTATAAACCACTGCGCGCCCCTCTTGACTAGCGAGGTGGGACTAAACTTTGGCCCCGAGGCAGGCAGCACAGATGCCTTTGGTCCCGGTTGGTGGCACCAACCGGGACTAAAGGGTGGGCATTAGTCCCGGTTGGTG
>NC_041387.1:333909718-333933293 GCF_002162155.2 Triticum dicoccoides | reverse complement strand
CTGCCCCGACCCCGTCGCCGTCGCTGCGCGCGCCACCCGTTCCCCGACCCCGTCACCGTGGCTGTGCGCGCCACCCCTTCCCCAACCCCGTCGCCGTCGCCCCGACCACACGCCGCCGCCTTCGGTCCGGCCGCCGGCGCCCTTTCCTCTTATTTTTTTTGCATTTTATGTATATGTTCTCTGTGTATATGTTCTCTGTGTATATATGTTCATATATGCAAAAGTTAGATTTTAGAAAATTTTTATATATGCAAAAGTTTATATCTGCAAAAATTTATACATATATGTAAGTATATATGTATGTATAGATGTATGTATGTGGATACATGAGGGGGGGTCGATATAACCCCTCTCGGATAGCATTTTTGTGCATTTTAGGTTAGTGTATATATATGTTGATGTATATATATATGCAAAAGATAGATTTTTAGAAAAAATACTATTTTTTCTGTTGATGATATGATGATGTTTTTTTTCATATATGTATTTTTTTTAAGTTGTTAGTAGATATCGATTTTAGGTTAGTGCATTTTATTACTGATTTTAGGTTAGTTGATCAATTTAGTGCATTTTATGTTTGTTGCATTTTAGGATAGTGCATTTTATGTTAGTGGAGAGGAAAAAGTAAAATAAGGAAAAGGAAAATAAGTAGAGAAAGAAGGAGAAGAAGAAGGAGAAGACGAGGAGAGGAAGAAGAGAAAGAAGAAGAAAAAAAGAGGAGAAGAAGAAGGCATAGAGGAGCTTCTTCTCCTTTTTTTCTCCTCTTTTTTCTTCTTCTTCTTCTTAATTTTTATCGGGAACGAGGGTGTCGAGGATCGCCGAGGGGTCGAGGGTCGGGAACTAGGGTAGAGGGTCGAGGGTCGTTAAGGGGTCAAGGGTCGAGGGTTTCAGGGTCGAGGGTTCGAGGTTTCTAGGGTCGAGGGATCGAGAGGGTCGAAGGAAGAAAAGAGGAAGAATGAAGAAAGAACAAGAAAAAGAATGAGAGGAAAAAGGAAAATAAGAAGATGAAGAAGAGGAGAGGAAGAAGAGGAGTAATAAATAAGAAGAGGAAAAAAGAAGAAAAAGAAGAGGAGAAGAAGAAAGGAATAGAGGAGAAGAAGAAAAAATAGAAAAAATTCTATTTTTTCTTCTTCTCCTCTATTCCTTTCTTCTTCTCCTCTTTTTTTTCTTCTTACTTCTTCCTTCTTCCTCTTTTCTTCCTTTTCCTTAATTATTTTCCTTTCTCGTCGTTGTCGCGTCATTGTCGATATAACCCCCTCGAGATAACTTCGACATGAGGGGCGGTCGATATAAATACCCCCCCGGCCCTCTCGCTCGACCAAAACTCTCGAGGACACCCAAACCCTAGAGAGAAAACGATGTTGGTCTCCTACCCCCTCCCGCCGCACCCCTACCCGACAAATTAACTCTCTCGAAGCATTGTTGTGTCGAGGCGACCCCGAACCCTAGAGAAGCAGCGTCGAGGCCACTAACATGATTCCTTATTATGATTAGCTGGCTAGTTCTACGTTTGCCATCTGTACCATATATAAACATGTTGTAAATATTGGCAGAAACTATGGAGCACTGCCAAGACGAAGAAACATAAGCGATATTGAGGGACATAATCGCAAATGGAAGGGATGAAGTTGCGTCATTTCTCCTCGACTCCGTTGGTCAACTGGAAGAACGGGGTGAAGAAGAGGGCTATGTTCATGATGGCTTCGGCCCATTAATGCCGGTACAAGAACAGGACTATGTTCATGATGGCTCCGATGACACAATGGAGGAACAAGAAGGAGACTGTGCTGACTGCTCCGGTGACCGAACCGATCCCGGCCAGGTATATATATATTAGTTAAGCCCGTGCTGACTAGTTAATTGATGCTTCCATTGTTTTGGTATATGTACACATATTAATTACTCTCGTCTTTCTTCCTAATAATTTCTAGCCCTCTGGATCGAGCACAACTTTGGTAAGGAGACGAGGCCCGAAGAAAAAGTTGAGCTCGGATGAAAAGTTTGAGATCATAGAAATCGCGCCTGACGGCGAACCGATTGAACCCATCCGGACAAGGAAGGCATTTTCTTCTCAGTGCGGGGTTCTTGTTAGGGACAAGATCCCGATCAGCATCCAGCAATGGTATAAGCCTAAGGAGAAAGACCCTGAGGTATCTTATGTCAATGATATGCAGAAAGAAGATCTTTGGACTCAGCTGAAGGCAAATTTCACCCTACCGCCAGAGGAGGATCCGGAGAAGCCAGTTAAAGAGGAATTAATCAAGTCTTGTGCTCTTAAGAAGATGGCAACCCTAATGAGGAGGTGGAGGAAAGAGCTGAACCAGTTTGTCAAAAATAAAAAGACACCAGAATTCATCCGCAAATATGAGAAGATCAAAGATCACTGGCCCACATTTGTGGCCCACAAGACATCGGAAAAGAGTAAGAAGATGTCGGAGACAAACAAGAAAAATGCTGCGAAGAAGACGCTTCACCATCGCACGGGGTCAGGTGGCTACCTGCAAGCCCGGCCTAAGTGGTCCAAGGCTGAGAATGATCTGCTTGAAAAAGGGATCGAACCAGAGACAATGAGATGGCCAGACCGTTGCGAGACTTGGTTCTTCGGGTCTGGCGGAACCTTGGACCCTGTAACAGGGTTTTGCCAGTGGACGGACGAGCAACTGGAAATACCAGTCAAGAACCTTCGACACTATATCGATGCAGCGCAGCGAGGGATGTTCCTTCCAAACAGGGAGAAGGACGAGCTCACAATGGCCCTTGGGAATCCTGAGCACCCTGGACGGACACGAGGCACGCCAGGCTCCATTCCGTGGAAGGTTGGTTTTCCGGACGCAGGGGGTTACAAAACCCACGAGAGGAGCAAGAAACTGGAGTAGGACCAACTGCAGGCGTTGCACGAAAGGGTAATGGGGCTAGAGGATCGAGAAGAGGAACGAGAAGCAGCAGATCGCAGCAAACGACCTGCCGAAGCTTCCCCCGAAGCTACCCCACCATCTCAGCGGAGAAGCAGCGTGGCTTCCACCGAGCTGCTTCAGCCGGAGCATGTCTTGACGGCTCCTGCCAGCTATCCCATGGATGGTATCACAGAGTCTCAAAATTGCCACATGATGGCGTGATGGATGACTTTGAAGGTCAAGGCAGCTGTTGGCCAAGTTTATCCTAGTGGACCCGGCACAACTTATCACTGCCAGCTGATTCCAAAAGGATATGCTAAGGTGATGGTGGATGAAATAACAGAGGGATTTGAGGACCTCGTGCTTGACCACCCTACTAGTGAAGGGGAGACTAGGCTGGGTTCTGCTCTGAAGACTCCATGCCTATGGAAGAAGGAGCTCATCAACCTTCTGATCTGGACGCCTCCACCTCCTCCTCCTGCTCCGGCGAGTCAGGGCACTCCGCCTCCTCCACCGCCTCCTCCTCGGGCGAGTGACGATCAGGGCACGCGTGGTGGCACTCCGCCTCCTTCTCCGGCGCATGGCGGCACTCCGCCTCCTTCTCCGCCTGCGCTGGCGCTCCCGAGCAGCCAGTAGCATCCTCCTTCTCCGCCTCGCCAGCAAGGGCGGAAGAGACCCGCTGTCGGTGTTAAAACCGGCGGATCTCGGGTAGGGGGTCTCGAACTGTGCGTCTAGGCGGATGGTAACAGGAGACAAGGGACACGATGTTTTACCCAGGTTCGGGCCTTCTTGATGGAGGTAAAACCCTACGTCCTGCTTGATTAATATTGATGATGTGTGTTACAAGAGTGGATCTACCACGAGATCAAGGAGGCTAAACCCTAGAAGCTAGCCTATGGTATGATTGTTGTCCGTCCTAAGGACTAAAGCCATCCGGTTTATATAGACACCGGAGAGGGATAGGGTTACATAGAGTCAGTTACAATGGTAGGAAATCTACATATCCGTATCGCCAAGCTTGCCTTCCACGCCAAGGAAAGTCCCATCCGGACACGGGACGAAGTCTTCAATCTTCTATCTTCATAGTCTTGGAGTCCGGCCGATGATGATAGTTCGGCTATCCGGACACCCCCTAGTCCGGAACTCCCTCAGTAGCCCCTGAACCAGGCTTCAATGATGACGAGTCCGGCGTGCATGTTGTCTTCGGCATTGCAAGGCGGGTTCTTCCTCCGAATAATTTATAGAAGATTGGGAACACCAGGATAGTGTCCGGCTCTGCAAAATAAATTCCACATACCACCGTAGAGAGAATAATATTACACAAGTTCAATCTGCTAACGTATTTTGTGGCGTGACGTCACACCATTACCAAGCCTTTACTCGAATTGTTTTTATTGTTCCACCTCCGCGCGTTTAGGAGGTGGTTTCCTTGGCACTTCTTGTCGAAGCAGAGATCGTGTTCCCCTTATTCCGGGATTCCCATCAATACGGTCGTGGCCAACCCAACCGCGCCATTGATTGTGACGCTTGGGAGATAAGCGAGTTTTACAAGGCCGGTGGGGACACATGTTTCTGTCCGCCCATATAAGGGGATAAAGATCCAACCCCTTTACCTGTGCCTTCTTCCTCCTTGGCTTATCGATCTCCGCGAACTCGAGCTCCAGCGCCCAAGTCCGCACTTCTCACCTCAACCTTCTCCAACTATGTCCGGAGCGGGAGGCAAGTGGATGGCCTCCTCCGTCACGGAGGGGCAGATCCAGAAGCTGCGCGACACCGGATATTTGTCTAGCGACATCGTGCATCGGCTCCCCAACGAGGGAGAGCTCATCCCCACCCCCAGGCCCCATGAGAGGGTAGTATTTCTTCCCCATTTCCTCCGCGGACTGGGCTTCCCACTTCATCCCTTTGTCCGGGGGCTCATGTTCTACTACGGCCTAGATTTCCATGATCTGGCCCCGAATTTCATCCTCAACATCTCGGCGTTTATCGTCGTGTGCGAGGCCTTCCTCTGCATCCAGCCCCACTTCGGCTTGTGGCTCAAGACCTTCAGTGTCAAGCCGAAGGTTGTGAAGGGCAGCCAAGTGGAGTGCGGAGGCACCATGGTGGGCAGGATGTCCCATGTTACGTGGCTGGAGGGCACTTTCGTGGAAACCATCAAGGGGTGGCAATCGGGGTGGTTCTACATCACCAAGCCGCGTGACCCTGATTGGGCAGCGGCCCCCGAATTCAGATCCGGCATCCCTACACGGCTCACCTCCTGGAAAGAGAGCGGCCGGATCTGGGGGGATACGGAGGAGCTGACCGGACTCCAAGCCTGTATCTAGAAGTTGGTGGACAAGAAGCTCAAGCTTGTCAACGTAGTCCAGGTCATGCTCATCCACCGGATTCTCACGTGCCAACGACGGGGCTTCAACATGTGGGAGTTCGATCCGGCGCAGCACCAGACTCTGAGCGGGCTCTTCGACAATACGTACGAAGATGTCTGGAAGGTGTTGTTCAAAGGCGCCGAGGCTCCCGCATCCCCTACCGAAGATCGCGGATTCCGCTCGCAGCATCCAGCTGACGAGGTAAGTGATTTTGCCACTTGTTTTCCATAGTTTGACTCTATGCGGGATCTAAACTCCCTTTACCTTCGACAGGACTGGGTGGCGAAGGCCGAACGGACTATCTGTTCGGCCCCATTGCCAGAGGACCCAGCGGACGCCCGCCTAACGGGGCTGCTGGCTCCGGCACCCCACGTGGTGCCGGAGAAGAAGGCCAAGAAGAAGGCCACGGGGACTCGGAAGAGTTCCCGTTTTCAGGTGTTATTGGATGATGAATCCGAGGCCGACTCCTCCCACCAAGGCGAGGAGGAGAAGAAGAAAGCCTCTCCCCCAGCGGGGGAGGGAAGAAAAGGAAGGCCTCCCCAACAAGGGAGGCCGAGGGGTCCAAGAAGGGAAAAACTCTTCCCCCGGACTGCTCCGCCAATGACAGTGACGACGACGAGGACTGGCCTCCAAGGGCCAAGCCCCTGGCGAGATCGTAAGTATCCGGACTCCCGAATAACTTCAAGATTTTTATTTTTCGCCACATAATGTCTTGCTAATGCTGCATACAACCCTGCAGTCCGCCTAAGGATGATCTTCCCGCCTCGTCGAACGGGTCCTTAGGTGCGTCGGATATGGATTCCCTTCCGACGGCCTCCACCCCCCGTGATGCGGACGATGCCGAGGTGGGATCCGAAGAAGGGACCCACCAGGAGGAGAGGGCCCCGGAGGTGTCGCAGGACAACCTCCCGGACTTTGCACCGGACTCGGCCCCGGAACCCACAGTGGCTCCGGAGTCCGGCGGGCGACCCCTTTGCAAGAAGGGCAAGACCGTGACGCCGGCTGCCTCCGTCCAACCGGAGGTGCCGGATAACTTGCTGGAGGCGCTCAACGGTGCCTCCATCGAAGAGGAACACCGCACTGTTATGAGTGCGGTGATTCAGAAGGTGCAGCTCGCCAAGAGCGGGCTGACCGAAGCCTGCAGCAGCCTTCTAATAGGCTTTGAGGTAAGAGTTTCAATATGTATAAAATGGTACCGCATAGACAATAGCCCCTGATGCTCGATTCGGTGTTCGGAAAGAAAAGCCGGACTGAGGATCTAAAAAGATATACGTAGGAGTTATAAAAAATATGTCAATATGGGATTGCAGGCTGCACTGCTGACCTCTGCCGCACTGACTGCGGAGGTCAATACTTTGAAGGAAAGCCTCGAGCGGTCCGAGAACGAGCTCGGCCGTGCCAAGAGGCAGCTCGAGGACAAGGAAGGTGAGTAACACCTTATGAAAATTGTACCTTACAGAAAAGGAATTTGGTTGCAAAAAGAATGACAAGGATAACGCGGGTATTGCAGGGGCCACTAACGAGGTGGCGACCCTGAAAGAGGCGGTGGCCCCGGCCGAACGAAATGCGGCCGCAGAGCGCACCGAGCGAGAGAAACAGGAGGCGCGGGTGGCGGAGGTACAACAAGAGCTCCAGGATCTCGTGAGAAAACATGAGAGCCTGGAGCGTGACTCGAAGACTCGAGAGTCTGAGCTTGCAACGGCTCTTGAGAGTGCCAAAGCCGCTAAGGCCGAAGCCTACAAGGCCCTCCAGGAGATTGAGGCGGTGAAGAAAATAGCAGCGGGTAAGGCATTTTTCATGCAAAGTAAGCATGTGAGTGTTAATTACCTGTTACTTACCCGAATTCGGAGCTCTCCAGGAGCATTCGCAGATCTTCCTCGCAGCGTGTCCGATGCTACCGCATTCTACCAGGCCAAGGAGGGGAGCTCGACGGAGAAGGTCTTCTGGTCTCAGTATGCTGAGGCCGGACATCCGGTGCCCCTTAGCGACCAGCTGAATCAGCTGGTCGAGCTCCACAAGGCGGCCGAACAGGCCATGAAGGGCCTCATAGTTCGGCTGTGGCCTAAGGAGGCCATGCCTGGGAGCTACTTCGGCTTGGTGCGGCGGCTGGTGGATGCGTGCCCGTGGGTTGAAGTCATCAAGCACTCCGCCTGTATTGAGGGTGCCCGTCGGGCCCTTGCCCGCGCAAAGGTGCACTGGGGCAAGATGGATGCCCAGAAGCTTGTGACGGACCCGCCACCAGAGGGCAAGGAGCATCGCACGCCCGAGATGTATTATAAGAGTGTGCTGAAGGGCGCCCGCACTATTGCGGGGGAGTGCTCCAAAGATGTAATTTTTGAGTAGGATCACATTTTGTTATCTTGTGCGCTGAAAACTTAGTTCATATGTGCTAAGCAACGCTTATTAATTTAAAATATTACCTTCTGTGCGGCTGTTTATCAAATCTGAGAGATGGCAAGTCGTCGGCTTCAGCCCCCATACCACGAGTGCTAGGGTGTTCGGGATAAACTTGAGCACTCTTGTTCCCATTTTTGGGTCCATCTAGGGAGGCGCTCAACACAGCGAACAAGGCAACCGGACTTATAATGCTTGAACACTCTCACTTAGCCATAGAATTCTATAATTTTAAATTTCGGCGAAGCCCCTAGTCTTCGGAAGGCCGAATTTGGGGCGCTATCCACGCCTGGGCCGGACAAGATCCGGCTGCTCGCTCTAAGCGGCATAAGTCTTTAAGGACTCGCAAAAACCTCTCGAACAGCGACCGGCTCTCGCCTCATCATGACGGTCAGTTTTAGCTTTCTCCACTGAGGCGTTAACCCAGCTCAACTGGGGCGCAATCGCAGTGGTTCTCCCAGTGCTACCTTAGCCGATACAACGGAACGTAAGGTACCAAAACATGGGAGACGGGCAAACCCAACTATTGACCCAAGACATGATTCGGAGCCGATGCATATAATGCTATAAGTTCGGGGTGCCGCACTTGTGTAAGTGTTCGGACTTGTCACACCATGATGCGGGAACCATAAGCCCCTGGTGTGTTTTAACCGTACCAAAGTGTACGGATGCGATATGTCGTAAATGAACATATGTATGAAAAAGAAATGCAATTATAAGCAAAAAGGTGCTGCATTGTTTTATTCAATAAGTGCGGCTATGAATGTAGAATGATACAAATAGTGCGATAAGCAAGGGATGGGACTGTTAAACATGTCCCCCTCCAGGGGTAGGCTGCGGACTGGTGTATAAAAATGTTCGTAATGGAGACCACCTGTATATTCGTTGTAGCCTTTGATCCTTCCCTGGCTGTTGCATCGTGAGTTCGGCAGGTCTGCTGCCGGACAGGGCCTCTGACGAACGGAGTCCTGTAGGTAAAAAATAAAAGGTGGAAAAAGAAAAAAAGAACGACACACTTGAGAGCCCCTGGTGTGGTTGAGCCGAAGTCTGGCCTTATTGTGGTCGTGCCCCTCTCCCCATGCCCATGGTATCTTCAGAGCGTAATGGTGTATGCGAAGGACCTGTTTGGACGTTTTGCAGGGGCTGGGGTTGGGGCCGCACTGCTACGCGTGCTCGGAACGTGCCAGGTGGTCTTGTTGTAGGTTACTCTGGGTGCGCTTAGCTATGTCCGGCCGCTTAACGGCCGGACTCGAGAATTGCCTTAAGAGGCTGCATTGTACTTCTGCCGCGAGAGCCGCTGTATGTTCCTCCGTTCGGAGAGAACGTTCAGTGTTTCCATTCACCGTGATGACTCCTCTAGGGCCTGGCATCTTGAGCTTGAGGTATGCGTAGTGCGGCACCGCGTTGAACTATGCAAACGCGGTACGTCCGAGCCAGGCATGATAGCCGCTGCGGAACGGGACTATGTCAAAGATTAACTCCTCGCTTCGGAAGTTATTCGGGGATCCGAAGACCACTTCCAGTGTAACTGAGCCTGTACAATTGGCTTCTACACCTGGTATGACGCCTTTAAAGGTCGTCTTGGTAGGTTTAATCCTTGAGGGGTCTATGCCCATTTGGCGCACTGTATCCTGATAGAGCAGGTTCAGGCTGCTGCCACCGTCCATCAGGACTCTGGTGAGGTGAAATCCATCGACTATTGGGTCTAAGACCAATGCGGCGAATCCGCCATGGCGGATGCTGGTGGGCTTGTCCCTTCGGTCAAAAGTGATCGGGCAGGAGGACCATGGATTGAACTTCGGGGCGACTGGCTCCATCGCGTATACATCCCTGAGTGCACGCTTCCGCTCCCTTTTGGGTATGTGCCTTGCGTATATCATGTTCACCGTCCGCACTTGTGGGGGGAAACCCTTCTGCCCTCTATTGTTCGGCGGTCGGGTCTCTTCCTCGTCATCGCTATGCAGCCCCTTGTCATTGTTTTCGGCAATTAACTTGCCTGCCTGCTTGAATACCCAATAGTCCCTATTGGTGTGGTTAGCTGGCTTTTCAGGGGTGCCGTGTATCTGGCACAAGCGGTCGAGTATTCGGTCCAATTGGACGGACCCGGAGCAGTTCTTTTGAATGGCTTTTTCCGCTGACCGGGGTTGGAGCCTCTGAATCCGGCATTGACTGCCGTATCCTCACTATTGTCACCATTGATGCGGCGTTTGCATTTGTTACGACGCGACCTGCCATTCCGGTCCTTGAAATCCGGACTGCCAGAATTTTTGCTGAGGTTGTTGCTGCGTGCTAGCCAGCTGTCCTCACCCGCGCAAAAGCGGGTCATGAGTGATGTAAGGGCTGCCATGAATTTTTGCTTTTCCTGTCCCAGGTGCCGGGCAAGCCACTCGTCACGGATGTTATGCCTGAAGGCTGCGAGGGCCTCCGCATCCGGACAGTCAACGATTTGCTTTTTCTTTGTTAAGAACCGTGTCCAGAATTGTCTGGCCAATTCATCTGGCTGCTGAATTATGTGGCTTAGGTCATCAGCGTCTGGTGGTCGCACATACGTGCCTTGGAAGTTATCGAGGAATGCGGCTTCCAGGTCTTCCCAACTCCCAATTGACTCTGCTGTCAGGCTGCTAAGCCAATGCCGGGCTGGTCCTTTAAGCTTGAGGGGGAGATATTTGATGGCGTGAAGATCGTCACCGCGAGCCATGTGGATGTGAAGAAGATAGTCTTCGATCCAAACCGCGGGGTCTGTTGTGCCATCGTAAGATTCGATATTCACGGGTTTAAACCCTTCGGGGATTTGATGATCCATTACTTCATCTATGAAGCATACTGGGTGTGCGGCGCCTCTGTACTGGGCGATATCACGACGGAGCTCAAAAGAGCTTTGTCTATTTTGTTCGGCCCGGCCGGACTTACTGTGTCTGGCACGACGGTTGTCGTCACGTACCGTGGGGTGCCCATGCGATCCATAGATCGATCTTGATTGTCTTGCCTTATCCTCCAATATATCTCGCAAGTCCGGAGCGTTCCCCTGTGGTCTTGTGCTTTTCGGGCGGTGCCAGGGTACGGGTCTAGTGAAGGGCCTAGAGGCTTCTCTGTCGCGACCACGGGGTGGTCGGTCAGCCGTATTGTCTCCTGGTGATGCGGGTTCATACGCTTCCTCCTCTAATCGGGGGAGCAACTTGCGTTTAGGGTAGCTTTTGGAGGGGCGTTCGAGCTCATGCTCTTCGGCCGCGAGGACTTCAGTCCATCTGTCGGCTAGCAGATCTTGATCAGCTCTAAGCTGTTGCTGCTTTTTCTTGAGGCTGTTCGCCATGGCCATAAGCCTGTGTTTAAAACGCTCTTGTTCGACGGGATCCTCAGGCACGACGAATTCATCGTCGTCGAGGCTTGCTTCGTCTCCAGAGGGAGGCATATAATCCTCTACCTCTTCTTCTGCCGCTCTCTCACGAGGGCTGGCGTCTCCATCCTCCTGTGCTGGATCTTGCTGGAGTGGGTTGTCTTTGACACTGCCCGGTGTATTGTTATCTCCGGTGCCGGAATCTTCATTCTTGCTGTGGCGGGATTTAGAGCGGCACCGCTGACGCCGATGCTTGGGCTGTTTCTTGGAGGGGTCATCCTCCTCTGTTCCTTCGCCATTCCCATCCTTTGGGATATCCACCATGTATATGTCATATGATGAGGTGGCTTTCCAGTGCCCGGTAGGCACTGGTTCTTGTTCGTCTCCGGCATCGTCGTCCATACCGTCGATGTCTTCGGAGTCATAGTCTAGCATGTCGGTTAGATCATCGACAACGGCTACCAAGTGGGTGGTGGGTAGGCTTTGAATTTCTTCGTCGTCCGCATCCCAACCGTCCTGGCCGCAGTCCGGCCAGGGCTCTCCTGAAAATGAGAGATACTTTAGCGAACTCAGGATGTCGCTGAAAGGTGAGTGTTGAAAGATGTCCGCTGCAGTGAACTCCATGATCGGCGCCCAATCGGATTCGATTGGAGGGGGCGCGGGAGGTTCGGAGTCCGGCAAGGAGTCCGGCACCTCGGAGTCACGAGCTTTACGAGGGACAAGGTTAGTGTTCAGCTCTATCGCCGTAGAGGTTGCAGCTTCCGAGGCGGTGTCTAGCCATCCGTCTTCGATCTGCGCAGCCGGCTCCGACTTGAAGATCGGAGCAAGTTCGAGTGCGGCCTCCAGGGTACTGTCCGGCTGCAGAGCTAAATCATGCTCATCGTGACAGTGCGGCACGCTCGGCTGTGGCTCGAATCCATCGAGGATCAAGTCCCCGCGGATGTCAGCCGTGAAGTTCAAACTTCCAAACCTGACCTGACGGCCAGGGGTGTAGCTTTCGATCTGCTCCAGATGGCCAAGCGAATTGGCCCGCAGTGCAAAGCCGCCGAATACGAAGATCTGTCCGGGGAAAAAGGTCTCACCCTGGACTGTGTCGTTGATGATGGTCGAAGAAGCCATCGAGCCTATCGGTGACGACACAGAGGAACTCTCAATGAAAGCACCAATGTCGGTGTCAAAACCGGCGGATCTCGGGTAGGGGGTCCCGAACTGTGCGTCTAGGCGGATGGTAACAGGAGACAAGGGACACGATGTTTTACCCAGGTTCGGGCCCTCTTGATGGAGGTAAAACCCTATGTCCTGCTTGATTAATATTGATGATGTGTGTTACAAGAGTGGATCTACCACGAGATCAAGGAGGCTAAACCCTAGAAGCTAGCCTATGGTATGATTGTTGTCCGTCCTAAGGACTAAAGCCATCCGATTTATATAGACACCGGAGAGGGCTAGGGTTACACAAAGTCAGTTACAATGGTAGGAAATCTACATATCCATATCGCCAAGCTTGCCTTCCACGCCAAGGAAAGTCCCATCCGGACACGGGACGAAGTCTTCAATCTTCTATCTTCATAGTCTTGGAGTCCGGCCGATGATGATAGTTCGGCTATCCGGACACCCCCTAGTCCGGAACTCCCTCACCCGCCGCCGCCCGGCTGCTCCGGCGCGTCGTACTCCTTCTCCTCCGCCTCATAAGCAAGCACGAAAGAAGACAGACGCCGCAGCCGCTCTGTCTGCTCCGGCGTCTAGCAGCACAACCAGAGGCGGGAGGCAATACAAATACAGTCCATCATCTCTCAAGCCTCTAGAGAAGTTACCGTATGAGAGGTCCGAGGAGGAAAACGATACGATTGTGCGGACCCACGTGAAGGAGTTCTTTGATGGGGTGAAAGCAAAGAGACATCCACCTCCGGAGGAGAAGGTAGATCCGGTGAAAGCAAAGCGCACTATCGATGCCCTGAGGAAACCACCAAAGTCTCCGCCGAGAACCAACTATGAGCGCATTACTGAACAGACATATCTCCAAGCCCAGCGGTCGGGAACTACTGTCAGTGCTAAAAGGTCAAAAGAACGAGCAAAGGGGAAAAATTGCCCAGCTCGGCGAAAAAGCACAACAATCGTGCCCCCCGCTCAATGTGTCTAATGCTCCGGGGACGGTGGCCGGTTATAGCAATCTTGACGATTACCTGCCTGACGATGCACTTCCTGATTTCTTGGAGGTGGACAGACACAGATATGAGTACGGAAAGCCTCTCGTCAAAGATGAAAAATCTCTGACAACAATGATGCGAAGATTCCATAATTGGTACATGGAAACCTGCAGAGAGTCTGAGGGTAAGAATGCTTTGTATCTGCATATTAAAGAGGAGCACGATCTCGTTGCAAATGATCTGTTGACTGTTCCATTTGAGGAGTTCTTCGAGTTCTTCAATCAAAAGGCCCTCGATAAATTAATGGTCTTTTGCTACTACCTGTAAGTACTATTTCTGTCATTAAGTCTCTATATATAGCTCGGCTCTTTCATTGCATGTATTTATAATTAATTATCCTCAATATATTATGCTGATTGAAGATCGTCGAGTGCAAAAAACAAGAAATTTATGATATTGGGTTCATTAACACAAATATCATAGATGTATTTCTGGTTGAAAACAACATCAAAGAGGCCGAGGACAACTTGCTACAATCGTTGATAAAAAATCAAAACAAAGATACCATACTCTTTCCTTACAACGGCCCATGAGTGTTACTGTCGTGTGCATATTCGATTTCCCTTATTACTCAAGCGAGCTTATAGTAATGTAATTGATGAGTTATGCATGCGTGCGCAGGTACCACTATATTCTTCTGGAGATTAAGCTTGAGCGTGGACTAGTAACCGTCTTAGACTCGAGACGGAAAGATCCCAAAACCTATGCGGACATCACTGAAATGCTCAGCAAGTAAGTTCAATCGATCATTATCGCACCATATCGGCAACTTTTTGTTCATTTCCTGATATCTCAAGTAATAATAATTATTTTCTTTGTCTTGCAGGGTTTGGAAACAGTTCACCGCAGAAGCTCCGGGACTGCCGAAGGAGCTGCGATATAAATACCCGAAAGTAAGTACTACTGGCTAGCTAGTTGCGCGCATCTCCCATTGATTCTATAGCTATACTTTCATGAATGCCATTTATAATGCTTCATTATCAGTTTGGTTGACCTCTATTTCTCGTAAAGTGCTTGTGGCAGGAGGAAGGGAATGATTTCTGTGGATACTACGTGTGCGAGTTCATCCACACCGCGACTTTGAAAAACAAGCGGGGCTACTCTAGAAGACAATATGAAGTGCGTAAGCAATAATATTCACAATTTCATTTTATTACACCATCATTTCTGTTGAGTTTCATTCAAATATATGTATTAATTAACCCCCTTCTTCAAATTAGACGTGGCAGATGCGGGATGAACTCCTAGAACCAGATCGCATGAAAGCAATTCAAGAGGAATTGGCGGGATTCTTTCTTGACCACGTCACCAGTAAAGCCGGAGAATACCATGTGGAAATTGATTTCAAATGCTAGGGGTTTGTAATTAAGAGATCTTATACATATTGTACATGTATGTAGCCAGTAGCGTCGGATACATGATACGAAAACTTGTTGTTCGACCAATCTCTCGGAGAAGGAGAGGTCGATCGATCACTTCTCTCGGTATGCATGACGAACTTCTGTACTGAATGGTTCTCTCGATCACTTATGTATATATAGTACGTAGCGTCGACCAAGCACGGACATAAGAGAGGACACTTCTCTCTATTAATTAGCTAGCTAACACAATATATGAAACACCTAAATTAACCCCCCAAAACCCCCAACCTCCCCTCCTTTCAAAAAAAAAACAAAAACCCCAGCCACTGGAATGCTGACGCGTGGATGCCTTTTGGTCCCGATTGGAGCCACCAACCGGGACCAAAGGCCCCCTCACTGGGCTCGGCGCACAGGGCCACGTGGAGGCACATTGGTCCCGGTTCTGGTTTGAACCGGGACTAATGGGTGGAGGTATTAGTAACGGCCCATTAGTCCCGGTTCATGAACCGGGACTAAAGGCCCTTATGAACCGGGACTATTAGTTGTTTTTCTACTAGTGACTACTCCTCACTATCAATTGATGGACGGAGGTCGGAATACAACTGAAGAGGGACACATGAAAGGAACATATGATCTTCTGAGTTGTGGATGAATATATTAGCATGTCGAATGAGTTCAACATATTTCTTCCGGGTAACCCATGCAGGAAGGTAGAACTGGCAGAGTCACAACATAGAATTGAGAACTCCTGAAGAGCACTCTGGTTGTGATCTTTCAGTTCAACAAGGAACTTCTGCCATAAGCAGTTCATGGCATTTGGAAGAAGGAAATACCACGGACCTCGAGGACTATTGCAAAGGTTACTAATATCCTAAACGAGCTAGAAAACACTATCAACATGAATGAGAAGAGTGAATCTCGTGTTCAAAAATCCAGAAATAGAATTCCTACTAACTAAATGGCATCAAGGGATGCTTTCAAGAATGATGGCTAGAATCATCACACTGGAAACAAAACATGGCTAGATTACTAGGTGATTCCCTAAGACACCTAGGGTCATAATAATATCTCCAACATATATACCGAGGCAATGAGGTACCTCAACACACTAGTTAGTGTGGTTAATCTGGCCCAAAGGAACGTTGGGAACAGAAAGAAGGGAGTTGCAAATGCAATATGCTATTCAAGTTCATTATTATCTGGTTAAACTTGAATGCAATATGCACATGATGCAACTATAATGCATGAGCATGATATCAACATAAGCATGGGGGTGCAACATAACCATCAAGCATATCAACAAAAATAAATCATATATCCGAATGAGAATGGCATACTGACAAGCATGAATATCACAAGTATAACACTACTCATAAACATATCATGACCACTGTCACACCCAATATGCGACCCTATCCAAAAGGAACTCGAAGGTCCCACCAAGGATAGACCCGCATATTGAAACGCTTTTGCAAGGTGGATATCATTACATCAACATTACATAATAGATGGGGGATACATACATACGGCATACAATGCCACACGAATACAACATCACAATACATAAGAGCATCATCCGACTACGGATGAAACATAAACAGAAACTCAAACGACATCCACCCTGCTAGCCCAGGCTGCCGACCTGGAACCTATCCCCTGATCGAAGAAGAAGCAGAAGAAGAACTCAATGCAAGCAAGCATCGCTCTCGCGTCATGATCATCGCATAACCTGTACCTGCAACTGTTGTTGTAGTAATCTATGAGCCACGAGGACTCAGTAATCCCATTACCATGGGTATCAAGACTAGCAAAGCTTAAAGGGAAAGGAAAGGGTAAAGTGGTGAGGCTGCAGTAGCGAATAAGCATGATATGGTGGCTAACATACGCAAATAAGAGTGAGAAGAGAGCAAGCAGAACGGTGTTGAAGCTAGCAATGATCAAGAAGTGATCCTGAACTCCTACTTACGTCAATCATAACCCAAAACCATGTTCACTTCCCGGACTCCGCCGAGAAGAGACCATCACGGCTACACACGCGGTTGATGCATTTTAATTCGGATCTGGTGTCAAGTTATCTACAACCGGACATTAACAAATTCCCATCTGCCTATAACCGCAGGCATGGCTTTCGAAAGATTATACCCTGCAGGGGTGTCCCAACTTAGCCCATGATAAGCTCTCGCGATCAACGAAGGATATACCTTCTCCCAGGAAGACCCGATCAGACTCGGAATTCCGGTTTACAAGACATTTCGACAATGGTAAAACAAGACCAGCAAAGCCGCCCGATGCGCCGACAATCCCGATAGGAGCTGCACATATCTCGTTCTCAGGGCAACACCGGATAAGTCAAGCTACGAGTAAAACCAGACCTCGAGTTGCCCCGAGGTGGCCCCGCAGGCTGCTCGGTTCGGACCAACACTTAGACAAGCACTGGCCCGGGGGGTGGGGGCTAAAATAAAGATGACCCGAGAGAGAGTGACTCCCAAGGGAAAAGGTAGGTGGTGGTGAGGCAAATGGTAAAACCAATGTTGGGCCTTGCTGGAGGAGTTTTATTCAAAGCGAACTGTCAAGGGGGTCCCATAAATCACCCAACCGCGTAAGGAACGCAAAATCCGGGAACATAACACCGGTATGACGGAAACTAGGGCGGCAAGAGTGGAACAAAACACCAGGCATAAGGCCGAGTCTTCCACCCTTTACCAAGTATATAGATGCATTAAAAATATAAGAGATATTGTGATATCCCAACCAAAATCCTGTCCACCATGGATCAATCTTCAACTTCACCTGCAACTAACAACACTATAAGAGAGGCTGAGCAAAGCGGTAACATAGCCAAGCAACGGTTTGCTAGGAAGGGTGTCAAAGGTTAGAGGTTCATGGCAATTGGGAGGCTTGATAAACAGGTGATAGGTAGCGCAGCATAGCGATAGAACGAAGCAACTAGCATAGCAATGATAGTAGTGAGATCCAGGGTAGCGGTCATCTTGCCTGAAATCCCGCAAGGAAGAAGAACGAGTCCATGAAGAAGACGAACGGATGAAGCCGAACCAAGCGTAATCGAACGAATCCTCACGATCGCAACGAGACGGGAACTATCGAGAAGAAGCACACAACATAGTAAACACACCACACAAGAACAAGGCATGATGCACAACCAAGCATGATGCATGACAAGGATACATGAAGCTACTCATGGCAAGAGATGATGCAAACAAGAGCAACACATCAAAGCAAGTTTAAATGAGGCCGGGAACAACATATAACAATTCCGGTAAGTCCTCATATGCATATTTCAAAAATGGTCCAGATCTGAATAAACCTTATGTTCAAGTTGTTAAACAGCAAGTTAAGATGCACCAAGATGATCTACACGAGATTCTAGTCAAGTTACATATAAAGTTCATTTAGTTCGGAGCTACGGCCTAGAAGATATGAGCAAAACAAGTTAAGCATGGCAGTGATGCAAAATGCATGCAAACATCAAGCAAACACCTCAAAACATGGATGCAACATGATAATATGAAACTACATGCAATACTAAGCAAGTTTCATAAAGAGCACACTCAAAACGGAGCAACGGTGCAACACACACACACTATACAAGTTATAGCAACAATCTGCCCAAAACAGCAACTAGGCATCTTGCAAGCATCAAAACAATAAGCTACAGCATCTCAACATGAAAACAAAAGACATGGGCATGATGGACAGGTAAAGCATAACAAAACATGAACACTGAACTATCTCCAGAAATCACTAGAACATGCTCAAACACACATGGCAAGATTGCAAATAATAACAGTTTCAGACTTTGCAGAAATTAACATCAGGTTGCAATGTTTAGAGCTATCAAACAACATGTTACAGGAACTTATCATGGCAAACAAAGGCATGGAATGAATCTACTAATTGCATAGATCAAAAGTCCCTTACTGACCATGAGCCAAAAAGGATGAGAAAATATGATGGCACCCATGTAAACATGGCAAGTTATATTACAGATTCATACATGGCAGAAACAACGATAAGAAGGCATGTAGATGAGCTTGTACCACTCACAACAGAGCAATACATGGCATGGAAAGGCAACCAACAGTAAGAATGCATGTTTATGAAGCTAAGAATGGCAAGAGCAAGTTCATAGGGTGCATGGATCACTAGCAACAATCATGGCAACAACTGAACTTAATGTTAACAGGCTGACAGCAACATTATTTAGCAACTTGAGGGCAAGATAACAACAATCTACAGCAAGCTATAAATGCAACCAAGGGCATGGATGGATAGAGCATAACATGTAGAACAAAACACCCTTAGTGAACATCTTCAGATTATGCATAGAATGACTTATAGCAACATGTTTTCATAGCGTCACGAAATAACAGATTCAGCCTAGCAAAACAGTAACAACAAGTACACTACTTAACAAGCTTGATTCACTCACCACAAGTCATTGCATGACAAGATAAGCATAGCATCAGCAAGAAGACATGTTTATGAAGCTAACCAAGGCAAGAACAAGTTCATAGCATGCAAGGATCAACTACAACAACCTTGGCAAAATTGAATAACATGTAAACAATCTGCCAGGAAACATTTTGAAGCAAAAGTAGAGCACGAAAATGACATGCTAGACTACTCCATAATTTCCAACAGCGGCTTGAATGGATAGATAACAACCATATCTTGAAAACATCCTTACTGAAGTATCTCAAAATATGCATGGATCTCTCTGTAGCAACATGTTTACATGACATCAAAATAACAGCAGAACAGGGACTAAAATCAGCAATATCGCGAAGCCTAGTTTGCATGCTTGTGCTAGTCACCACATTGATCACAAAAATACATGGTAAGCACCTCTGTAAAGAAGACATAGCATAGATCAAAACACATGTAGACATCAACCTCATAGGATGCACACATCAAACATGGCAAAAATGACAAATGAGCAAGTTCTGTTAACAGACAGCAGACAACATTATGAAGCACTCTTGCAACGATGATTCAGGCATGAAGAGGACCTCAAATGAACATGATGCAATGGAATCAAATGAATTACTCATTGAGACAAACAATTTGACATATTACACGCATGAAACGGAGCTACGGATGCAGAGATACGATGCGATGAACATGGCATGATAATGTCACAGATTCGGCGACTTGGTCGTTTTCTGGAAAAAAAAAACATGTGGGCGCTATAAAGCTATATGACGCACAGGGCACGAGATAGCGAGGCGACGCTCACCTTGCGGCCTAGAGGGCCGGCTCGGTGTTGGGCTGGGCCGCAGGGAGGCTGGAGCTGGCTTACGGGCTGGTGCGCTGCTGGTCCGGGGGCCCACGCAGTGGTCCACGAGCGGCGCACGGGAGGAGCAGCTCCTCTGCTCGCTCCCGAGCACGATTCATGGCGGCGGTGGCAGTTGACCTCGCCGGATCCGCATGATCCGCGCAAGGCGGCGGCAAGGGAGGCCGGGAATGGGCGGATCGAGGGTCGGGCTCCTCAGATCGGTCGACGGCGCGGCAAACGGAGGATGGAACCGACGCGTCCATGACTCCGGCGAGCTCCGGCAGTGGCGACGGTGGCGGCCGGTGGCGACGAAGGCGGAGTGGCCCAGTGGAGCAGGTCGGCGACGGCGAACCGGCGGCAAGGACGGGAGGCGAGGCGGCGGAGGGTTGGCGGCGCGCGGTGCACAAGGAGGCGGTGGGGAGCCGGGCAGGCGCGGGCGCGGGATGGCGGCGGATGGGCTTGGCGGGCCCGCTTCGGGCTCGCGGGCCGGCGGCGGCGCGGGGGCGACGTGGCGGGTGCCGAATGGCTGAGGGAGGTGGCAGGGATGACGTGGCCTCCTCTGATTGGTCGGGGTGAGGTGGCTGGGCGGTGGACATGTCCGGCGGCGCGAGGAAGAGGAAGGCTAGGGTTAGACCGAGAATTTCGGAGGGGGAGGTGTATTTATAGGTAGAGGGAGCTAGGAGAGTCCAAATGAGGCACGGTTTTCGGCCACGCGATCGTGATCGAACGACCGAGAGCATGGAGGGGAGTTTGCTGGGTTTTGGGCCACTTTAGAGAGGTGTTGGGCTGCAACACACACGAGGCCTTTTCGGTCCCTCGGTTAACCGTTGGGGTATCAAACGACCTCCAAATGGCACGAAACCTGACAGGCGGTCTACCGGTGCTATACCAAGGCCGCTTGGCAAACCTCGGGACATTCCGAGAAAGTTTAACACCCACACATGAAACAAGGTCTGAGAGGGGGCGACGGGCGCGCGCGAATGGTCCGGACTCTGAACGGGCAACGGAGAGAACCAGGAGAACCCGAACGGATGCAGGTTTTGAAAAACATGCAGATGAAATGCAGATGATGACATGGCAAAATGCAACACGCAAGCAAATGACATGGCAACGGAGGCGAATAACTAACAGACACCTGGCGCATCGAATCCGGAGCGTTACAACCACCAGCATCAACAATAAATAGCAAGCAAGAACATAACACTACTCATAAGACTACAAAGTAAGCTTATAACTAGCTAGATGCAAAGGAACATGCCTATCAATGGTACTTGGTAACACACGATTGTCATGCATAGAATAACACTACCAATACCAACATGTACCACTAAGGAAACATGACATATGAATGTTATACTAGCAAGAATACATGATAGCCAGATGCATATGAACATAGCATGAACATGAACATGACACTATAAGCAATAACGAAACAACGATAACAGTTGCAGACAAACAAGCACCTTTTAATTGTTCAAGTAGAAAACCATGGCTACTGCATGTATATCATGCAAGTGGTTGTCGTGGCTTGCCTGGGGATGAAGATTGCACTGGGGAGAAGTGTGGAAAGCTCGCGGAAGGAATCGCCGGAAAAGGTTCTCCCTCGGAGGGGGATGATTAGGACAAGGGAAAAAAGGGAATTTCTAGTATGTCAAACCATAGTGAAAATGATATGAACAGAACAGGTTCGAGGAGGCAAAGAAATTGGTGTTGGATTCACCTCAATCGGAGATATGAGAAAAAAGTTGTGAAGAGTTTTCTGCCAGGGACCTATCTATACTAGAAATATTTACAGATGGGGCCAAAACAAAAAAACAGAAAGCGTCTTATGGAAGAATACATTTTTGCACAGGGAAAGCATATTATTAGCCACACCAGAACCAAACTATGTCTTCAGGAAGGGAAAACATATTTCGGGGAGATGCGCCTTCACTTAACTGACGTAGAAAGGGCGGGGCCGGACCTATGCCACTGACGTGCGAGACCCACGTGGAGGTGGGGTCTGCTGGCTGGTCTTCTTCTTGCTCCTCCACTCGCGCGCCCGACTGGAGACAGGGGCTCACCCCAACAGCGACTACTGCCGATCCCAGCCGTCTCCCATGGCGTGCGACCTACCAACACGATCAACGGAATGAGCTGCATCGGTGGGTGAGGGTATCCACCGCCTAGGAGCTTCGGAGAGGGTGGAGCTACGATTGCGGCGGACGGCGACCTCGGGCGATGTTGGGTAGGGCATTGTGGTTGCTCGGACGGCAAGGTGTGGGGTTGGGGAGGCTCGCAGGAGCACGGGGAAGCCGATGGTGGTGGTGGGAGGGGCGGACGAGCTCGGCAGTGCCATAATTTAGCCGGAACCGAGCGGCGGGCATGGCGGCCATTGAGGGCAGACTGGTGCTCCGGAGAGGGGTGAGTGGATCGGGGAGGTGAAGAGAGGAGGGGAGGAGCTGCTGACATGCTCGAGAGGGCCGCGGGCTCTATATATAGCCGAGACGAGGTGCATCCAAGCCGAGCTCCGCGAACGAGTCCGACCAAAGCTCGGGCGGCCACAGAGGTCATGGGGAGGAGCAAGAACACAATTAAGGGGGAGTGGACGAGATGAAGTGATTCACAGAGACGATCAGCGCCCAGGGTCACGAGGAGGAAGAGGACAGAGGAGGAAGACGATGGTCGGCTATTGTTCGTCCATGGGCGCGCGAGGACGAGCGCCAGCGAGCGAGCTGTAGGAGAGGGAGAGAGGCACGGGGAGAAGAGGACGGTGAGGGTGAGCTGGGAGACACGCCTGTGCTCGCTGAGACGCCGAGCAGGAGAGGGGCCGAGCAAAATGACGTTTTGGACACGCTGATTGCATGCCAAAACGGTGGCCACCACGTGCACTGGTGCACACAGTGCATGATGGTCGGGTAATTTATGTCTAGGAGGCAGAGAAGAATGCCAAGGAGGAGAGAGCCAAGCATAGTGCTCAATGGTGTGATCACAGGTTGCATGAATACAAAGGAATAGCAAGGTATTTGGAGTTTGCTGCAGAGCAGATACTTGGAGATGAAGGATGAGCTTTGACTGCGTTTGATCTCTCACTAAGGTGATTAAGATGACAGAGTTTCAGCTCAAGAAGAGGGGTTCAGCTAGCACTGTTGTACAAACCACCAGATTGGACAGAAATACAAAACATCAAGCAACACTCACATGCTATATTGGATTGAGCTGAAAATGGTCATGGCACAATGATTTGCTCATATGAGTGTGCCATATAAATTTCATGCCATTTGGCCAAGCCAACATGGTACTTCCTTCATACATCAGCTCTCTGGACAGAAACTTCAGAAAAATCCTGAGGCAAAATGGCTAGATCAAATGAGCTCAAATTTTGTGGAGATAGCTTATATGGGTATGAGATGGCTCAGGAAATTTTCAGCCATAATGGAGCAAGATAAAATATACTTGCTTCACTAACTAAAAATTTGGACAGAAACAAAGAATTCATCCTGGGCTTACAAAGATCAATGGAATGAGATGAAACGTGGAGGAGGGTTATGATATGATCACATGAAGAGGCATGCAAAATTTCAAATAATTTGGATACTCCTAGCTAGTACTTCCTTCACAATGGCTTATGTTTGATAGAAAATTTGAAAAATCACCGAGGAAGGTTGACTAGGCAAATGAAGTTGAATTTTAGCATCAGGCAATGATATGGATAGGAAAAGATGTCCAAAAATGAGGAGGAGG
>NC_041387.1:333903089-333903674 GCF_002162155.2 Triticum dicoccoides | reverse complement strand
AAAAGAAGAAGAAGAAGAAGAAGAAGAAGAAGAAGAAGAAGAAGAAGAAGAAGAAGAAGAAGAAGAAGAAGAAGAAGAAGAAGAAGAAGAAGAAGAAGAAGAAGAAGAAGAAGAAGAAGAAGAAGAAGAAGAAGAAGAAGAAGAAGAAGAAGAAGAAGAAGAAGAAGAAGAAGAAGAAGAAGAAGAAGAAGAAGAAGAAGAAGAAGAAGAAGAAGAAGAAGAAGAAGAAGAACAAGAAGAAGAAGAAGAAGAAGGAGAAGAAGAAGGAGAAGGAGAAGCAAAAGGAGAAGCAGAAGCAGAAGCAGAAGCAGAAGGAGAAGCAGAAGAAGAAGGAGAAGGAGAAGGAGAAGGAGAAGGAGAAGGAGAAGGAGAAGGAGAAGAAGAGGAAGAGGAAGAAGAAGAAGAAGAAGAAGAAGAAGAAGAAGAAGAAGAAGAAGAAGAAGAAGAAGAAGAAGAAGAAGAAGAAGAAGAAGAAGAAGAAGAAGAAGAAGAAGAAGAAGAAGAAGAAGAAGAAGAAGAAGAAGAAGAAGAAGAAGAAGAAGAAGAAGAAGAAGAAGAAGAAGAAGAAGAAGAAGAAGAAGAAGA
>NC_041387.1:333890037-333902089 GCF_002162155.2 Triticum dicoccoides | reverse complement strand
AGAAGAAGAAGAAGAAGAAGAAGAAGAAGAAGAAGAAGAAGAAGAAGAAGAAGAAGAAGAAGAAGAAGAAGAAGAAGAAGAAGAAGAAGAAGAAGAAGAAGAAGAAGAAGAAGAAGAAGAAGAAGAAGAGGAAGAAGAATAAGAAGAAGAAGAATGAGAAGAAGAAGAATGATAAGAATAAGAATAAGAATAAGAAGACTGAGAAGAAGAAGAAGAATGAGAAGAATAAGAATAAGAATAAGAATAAGAATAAGAATAAGAATAATGATGTCAGGGAAACTGATCCACGAACACCTATGGGACCGGCGGACCGGGCCCCTTTCGGTTCAGCAGGGGGCGGAGATCGCATGAAGAGCGGATCGAGGCGAAGCACATGAGCAGTTTACCCAGCTTCGGAGCTCTCCGGAGAGATAACACTCCTACTGATGCATGTCTGAGTGTATTGAGTTCTTGCTCGAGGGCGTTGAGTGCTACAGTTCACCTCAGCTACTAACGAGACCGAGTGTGAGTGTTTTTCTGCCTTCCAAACCCCCCTCTACATTGCGCATGGGACTCCTTTTATATGCTAAAGGGGTCTTCGACAGGTGGCAACGTAGGCAAGGGTAAAAATGGAAAAGGAATTATGGTTGGTACAACTACCTGTATAGTGTATCATACCTAACCCTGACGGCAGGGGACAAAGGCATTAAATGCCTGTCTACGTCGCCCAAATAGTGCAAAAAGGGATCGTCAGGGACGCCACCGCTCGCCACGATGGTAATCTTGTCAGCATCGCTTGCCACCGCGCACCGCTGGCCGCACAGCCTCTTGCCACGCGCGCCTGGAAAGGTCCCAGGGCGACACGTTGGTGGGTGTGCTGGAGCGCGGGTACAGAGTGGTAGTTTGCCGTGGCAAGCGCCTTGCCGCGGTCGTTGTCTTGTCACGTCCGGAAGCTTGTCGCTCACCGGGCCTCGCCGGGACGCGTGGCGCGTCGCGGCAAGTTCCTTGAGATGCCTTGGTTGGCCTTCCCGGCAAGCTCCTCTTGTCGGGGCCTTGTCTCCTTGGCTTGAATACTTTGTTCTTGAATGGCTCCAAAGGAACCACGGAGGTCCTTGGCGGTCACCCGGCAAGCCTTGCCGCGGGGTGCTGCAACTGCCCGTGCACAAGTTCGAGATACTAGGGTACCCCTACTCTAGTACACCGACAGGAGCCCCCGGGCCTGGGCCACACACGGTGCCGAGCGCTGTTGGGCCAGGCTCAAAACAGGGCACGGGCACGCGCGGCCTGGGTTACGCCGTATCTCGCTCTGTATCCACCGCGCCCTCCTCGAACGACACGCGTCAAATGCGGCATCGTGGGAGAGATCGTGGGTGGTTTCTTTATTTAGAAAGACGGAACGTCTGCACCCTCCCTCTTTATAAGCAGGGGAAACAGGGGTAGTTCACCCATCTTGCCGGTTGCTACTCCAATCTCAAAAATCTCCGCCGCTCCCCCCTTCTTCCCAAAGCTGAAAGAGAGCAGCGCTCCGCCCCCCATCACCACCGGCACCACCAACGTCATCGATCTCTCTCACCACCTCCGCCATGGCTCCGAAAGCCGGGAAGGTTGTGAAGTCGGCCGAGGCGCAGCGGCTCGTGGCGCTGCGAAAGGAGCGGACAATCTTCCCCCCTCAGCTCGCCGTGAAGGAGCTGAGGGAGTATTACTACCTCTTCTGGTCGACGGAGACGCGAGCGCATCCACGCACGAAGGTACTCCCGGCTGTCGCTTCGGAACTGGCTCCGAATGGATATCCCTTCTTCGCATTGTTCTTCTACTGCAGGCTCTGCCCGCCTTTCTCTGAATTTTTCTGTGACATTATGAACACCTACGGGTTCCGCCTCCTTGACTTCACCCCCAACGCCGTTTTGACCATGGCAGTTTTCGCACATCTCTACGAAAACTTTGTCGGAGTCTATCCAAAGTAGCTCTTTTCCGCCACTTCTTTATGCCCCGAGTTGAGAGAGGGGATCCTTTTTCCGGCGGAATCGCTTGGATCTCGAGAACCGGCAAGAAGGAAGCTTACCTGGAGGGAGAGCTCCACAGCAAGTGGGAAGAATGGAGAGCAGACTGGTGCTGGATTGTCGAGGAGAACCCGCAGCCATTTACCGCCCAGTGCCAAGCCCCAGTAGCGCGCGGCAACGATTGGAGCAACATGGCCCCGGAAGACAATAGGTTGAAGATTGCCGTCACCCGGATCCTACGCCTTAGGCTTGCCGGGCTCACCGTAGGCGCCGTTGGCGCAGATTTTCTTCGCCGCCGCATCGCCCCCCTGCAGGAGAGGAGGAGACCCGCCTGGGAGTTCCAGAACGCGGCGGATATCATGAGGCTGCGCCCGGGCCTCAACTTCAACTTCACTGTCCTGGAATAGGACGTGATGATCCTGGAACTGTTCAAGCGCGATCCTCAACATCCTGAAGCGTTCATGTTGCCGAGGGGTGTTGTTCCGCTGTGCAACAACTCCTCGCTCGACCGCGTCCGTGCAATGATGCCGCTATGCGATTCGCATGGAATTGTCCCAACCTGGCAAGAGCCTGCAGAGGACGTCGTGCAGGAGTTCTTTGACGGCTTGGTAGAAGTTCCGGTCCGCCTCGATGAACAGAAGAGCCTCACCCGCGACACCACCGATGATGAGATGCAGCGCATCGCCACCAGGCTGGAAGAGGCGGCAACAGCCGCTTCCGCGGGCGAGTTCGGATTCACCGTGGAGAAGGCAGAGGCAGCAGAGGCAGCAAGCCTTGTCGAGCGAGACGAGCTTGCCAGCGAGGAAGACTTGTCGGGCCTGAAGCTGAGTCGAGCGAGCTCGCCGAGGGCGCGAGCGACTCGTTGAAGATCGGCTCCTCCTCCTCCCCACCTTCAGCCAGCTCGCCGCAAGCGGAGCCCCCAGCTCCACCAAGAAGGCGTCTCCGCAAGGCCGGGGACGTAGCGGGGCGGCAGACGAGTCAACAGCCGCCGTGCCGCGCGACACGCTCTACCGCGGCAAGCACTGTTGCCGCCTCACGCCACTGCGGCAACTAGAGCGGGGTCTTCCCGGTCCACCGCTACTGCTCCTGCCAAGCGGACAAGGGAACCTACTCCTCCACCTCGTCGCACCGGAGGCGAGCCGGACTTCGATCTCTCCGCGCTCAGCTCCAACGAGGAAGAAGAAGAGTAAGATTCTTTGCTGTACTTGTAGTTCTTCAATTCTTGCTGTTTTGTCTTGTATCTGATTTGCTTTACTCCGAACCCATTCCTTTTCAGGACTCTGGCCCAGAGAGCGGCGAAGAGAGCCAAGGTCCCGGTGATTGTCATCGAGGACGAACCCACCGCGACAGCAGGGGGTGTGTCCGAGACCACCTTGCCGGACCCTGTAACTTTTCCCCAAAGCAGCCCCCAGCGCAGCCCCCAGCGTAAGTATATGGTTTACTTCCTGCTGTCAGGCGCGCATGGGTGATCTTTCTTTGCTGATATCTGACTGTTGGTTTGTGCAGGAGCAGAGCAGCCTCACCAGGAGTGCCCGGATGCCGCTCCCGAAATGCCATCTGCTTCGACTACACCGCCAAGGGAGAATTCCCCGGCAAGGGAGCGTTCTCCAGCAAGGGAGAATTCTCCGGCAAGGGACAGTTCTCCGGTGAGGGACAGCACCAGCGACCCTCCGGTGGTTGAGACCACGACTGCAAATCCTAGTACAGGTAATCCTCTTGCATGAAAACTTCCCTTGGGTTCTCCTTCTTCTGACTTTCTTTTTTGGATATTTGCTTGACTTTTCTCCTTTTTCCGTTCGTCAGATCCTTCTGCCACGGAGCCGATGGAAACCGAGGTCGCCGGCGAGGATAACGCGTGCAGCAATACCGACGACGCCGTTGCCACCGAAGGAGAAGCCGGCGCTGATGATCCCGCCGGCGAAGAGGCCGCCAAAGCTGCCGCCGCAGAAGCTAGCGAGGGGTCCGGTGATCGCACTGACGGCCCCGAGGCCGCAGGAGCGTCTGGCGCTATGCCGACCGCCGATACCTCCGCCGCTGCTGCAGCGTCAGGCTCCGAAGAGCCCCAGCCTAGCGCCTATTTGAAGGCCGGCGATGGCGTCTTCATCAAGCTCCCCTGGGCGTCAAGCTCCAGGGCGCCGGTCGAAGGAGAGATCTTTGATGAAGAGTTGCTCACCTCCGCTGGGCTGATGCTGGTCGACGCGCCGAGCAGCAGCAGTGGCGAGCCTGAGGAGGAGCAGCTGTTGCAGAAGCTGTTGTCACTCTACCGCGCCCGACAGGCCAAGCTGGTATCTCGAGAAGTGCTTGTCGCGAAGGCGGGAGTGGACATCGAGAAGCGCGCGGAGGAGCTCCGGGGTCTCAGGCAGGAAGCTCTCCGGTCCCTGGCAGAGGAGCGGGAGCAAGTCGCCGAGGAGCGGAAAGCCTTCCTCCTCGAGAAGGCTGAAGTTGAAGAGCAACAGCGGCTTGTTGCCGAAAAGCTATCTGCGCAGGAAGGCGAGTTGGCGCAGCGCAAGGTCAACCTTGACAGCCACGAGGAGGAGCTTGCCGTGCGCGAGCAAACATTTGGCGGGGCTCTCAAGGAAGCAGAGGATGCTGCCGCAGCTGCCGAGGCCGCCAAGAAGGAGCTGGAGACGAAGATGGCGTAGCTGGAGGCCGATCTCAAGGCGAGCGGCGAGGAGCTTGCTGCTCTCATGCGTGAGCGCGAGAAGGACGTCGCCGCTCATGGCGAGCTGTAGGGTCGTCTCGCCGAGAGGAGCAAGGAGCTTAGCGCCGCCAAGGACTCCAACGCAGATCTTGAATTGAAGCTGACCACTTTGACCAAGATGCTGGACGGCGCGAGGGAGCAGGAGGTGGCCTTGAAGGAGAAGATCAAGGCCGACGAGGTGCTGCTGGCGAGTGCTGCTGCCGCCAGAACGCTTTTAGGGAGAATGTGGAGCACTGGACCGAGGGTCTTGTGGATGTTGCTGCAGCGATCGACGGGGAGCTGGCGCAGCTGGGGATGGAGGACCTCGGGTATTCCTCTGATGGGCACCTCCAACCCAGCGCCAAGCTCAGCTTGTTCTTCAAAGGCGTGGCGACATCCCTCCAGCGACTCCGGGAGAAGATCCCAAAGCAGCTTGCCGACGAGTCATGCAAGATCTGCGCGGGAGCTCTTCAAAAGGTGCTGGTGAAGGTGGCCTTCCGCAACCCAGGCCTCAACCTCACCAACGTCCTCAGGACCTTGCCGCCGGATGCTGATCTGGAAGCGCTCAAGACCCTTGTCGCACCCATTGTGGACAAGGTGAGCGAGATCAAGAGTGTTGAGGGCGATCGCGTAGATTAGGCCGCCCGTTTTCTCTTTTTCTTGTCGCTGCTGGTCATGTTATGAGAACAATCTATTAGAGCTGCGAAAAGCTATCTTGTAATATGACTCTATTTTGGGTAGCAATTGCTATGTCATTTCCTTTACTTGATTCCTTCCTTTGTATGTTTTCGCCCTATGCTTTTAGGGGACTTGTCGGCGCAGGCACCTTCGCCGCGAGCGCTGAGTGCGGGACGTCAGCAGCGTGCTGGCGGTGCTGCTACCGACAAGAAACCTTGTCGCAACTAGTCGCAACTCACTTAAGTTGTTGAGCGGACTTGAAACAAAGTAAGGGCGCAACTAGCTATGAGTTGGTTCCTCCGCGCACAGGTTTTCCATACAAAGCACGGTCGTTCGAGGAAGATAACTTAAAATTTTGTAAACTGATTGCTCAAACTTTAGCAACTTAGCTTTTCTGTCGTTTGCTTCCCGGTAAGGCGAAACTTCCTCGAACGACGCTTGGTCCACACCATTATCTTCTCCTTTCCCGCCGGCAAACTTGTGGGCGAGGGAACCTTCCTTTCCTTGAGAAAGAGAAAGAAGAGAAAATAAAGATATGGAGCCTTACGGCTCGTTATTGCTTACCGGGGGTAGGCGCTGCACAAAGTGTCAGGTAATGCATGCAAAGTAGAAGGCATGAAATTGACAAGATGTGCGGAGCACATGGGATTTACTTATGCACGGGGTCTGCGCCCGGCTTCGTACAAAGGATTACATGCAACATCGTCAAGACTTGTACAAAAGGTGGTTGCCGGAACAGTTTCCGGCAACCGCGCCTTACGGGTAAAACTTACGAAGATGCTCAATGTTCCAGGAGTTGCTCACCGGAATGCCATCTTCGGTCTCAAGGCGGACAACGCCAGGCCTAGTGACTCGTTTCACCCGGTAAGGGCCTTCCCACTTTGGCGTCAACTTGTTGGAATTCTTGGCGGACTGAACGCACCGAAGAACAAGGCCGCCTTCCTCGAGACTTGTGGCATTAACTCTGCGGCTATGGTAGCGGCGCAAAGCTTGCTGGTATCGAGCAGCTCGTACAACAGCCTAAAGACGGTCTTCCTCAAGGAGCAGCGCGTCATCTTGTCGCAACTGCTCTTGCTCAAGCTCATCATAAGCGAGCACTCGAGTTGACCCGTATACAAGTTCCGTGGGGAGAACTGCCTCTGCTCCATAGACTAGAGCGAAAGGTGTCTGGCCAGTGGCTCGATTTGGCGTCGTCCTGATCGACCAAAGAACCACCGGCAGCTCCTCAATCCAGTTCTTTCCGCACTTGTGCAGCCTGTCGAAAGTCCTGGTCTTGAGCCCGCGCAGCACTTCAGCATTCGCCCTCTCCGCTTGACCGTTACTTCTCGGATGAGCAACAGAAGCGAAGCAGACCTTGGCGCCAAGATCTTGGACGTACTGCATGAAGGTGCGGCTCGTGAATTGCGTGCCGTTGTCGGTGATGATCCTGTTAGGGATCCCGAAGCAGCAAACAATCGACCTGAAGAACTTGACTGCTGATTGTGCTGTCAACTTCCTCACTGCTTCCACTTCCGGCCACTTTGTGAACTTGTCGATTGCAATGTACAAGTACTCAAAGCCCCCGACAGCTCGGGGAAAGGGGCCGAGGATGTCGAGCCCCCAGACTGAAAATGGGCAGGATAAAGGGATCGTCTGGAGAGCTAGAGCTGGCTGGTGTATCTGCTTGGAATGGAACTGGCATGCTTCACACTTGGTTACTTGTGCAGTTGCATCCTGGAGGGCTGTCGGCCAAAAGAAACCTTGCCGGAACGCTTTGCCGGCAAGTGCTCTTGCGCCAATGTGGTGACCACATATGCCTCCATGTATCTCTGCCAATAGCTTTTGTCCGTCTTCCCGGTGAATACACTTCAATTTCACGCCGTTGAGTCTTCTTCTGTATAGTGTGTTGTCGACAAACTGGTACATACTTGACTGCCGGGCTACTCTTTCCGCTTCTTCTTGCTCTTCGGGAAGTTCTCCTATCTGAAGGAAATGGACAATCTGCTGTGCCCATGCTGGAGCTTGCGGCTCGACAACAAGGACTGAAGGCACATCTGCTGCTGCGAGAACATCCGCTTCTACGGCGAGAACCTGCGGCTCAGCCGGAGCTTGACGTTCCCCGGCAAGCTTGCCGGAGCAAAACTTGTCGGGAGCGTCTGCTTCAACGGAACAAACCCTAGGGCTTGCCGGAGCAGACTGCTCCTCAGCACCCTTGGTGTTGATTTTGAGGACTTTCTTGGCGGCGGCTTCGGGGAGCTCTGCCGGAAAATAGTCACCAGAAATCAACTTCCTCTTCTTGCTCTGTCCAGTTGATGGTGTTACAAATGGTTGAGTCAGTTTGAGCACAAAGATCCCTGGTTCCACAGGTAATTTAAGTGCGGCGCACTTCGACAGGCCATCGGCAATGTCGTTCTGAGCTCTTGGAACATGTTCCATCTGTAGGCCGTCAAAGTGCGCTTCTAGCTTTCTCACTTCATCAACGTAGGCTTCCATCAACGGACTCTGATAATTCTTGTTCACTTGGCTGACGACAAGCTGTGAGTCACCCCTGACAATGAGCTTCTTGATCCCAAGGTCTGCTGCGATCCTGAGACCGGCAAGCAAACCTTCATACTCTGCGGTATTGTTCGTTGCTTGATCCTTGGGAAAGTGCATCTGGACTACGTACTTGAGGTGCTCTCTGGTGGGTGCAACAAGTAGCACGCCTGCACCGGCGCCTTGCAGCGAGAAGGCACCATCAAAGTACATCAGCCACTCTTTGCTTGCTTCCTTGACGGGGATGCTTGTTTCTGGAATTTCTTCATCTGGCGTTGGCGTCCATTCTGCTATGAACTCCGCCAATGCTCTGCTTTGGATAGTTGAAGTGCTCTCAAACTTGAGGCCAAAGCTTGACAGTTCCAGTGCCCACTCGACAATCCTGCCTGTTGCTTCTGGATTTTGCAGTATCCTTTTCAGCGGAAAATGAGTGACGATTGTGATCGCATGTGCTTGGAAGTAATGGTGCATCTTTCTCGAGGCCATGAGAAGGACGAAAAGCAATTTCTGCACACCAGAGTACCTTGACCTAGCCCCCTGCAGAAGGGAACTGACAAAGTAAACTGGGCGCTGCACCATTCTTTTCTGCATCTTCTCACGCGCCTGCGCAGATCCATCTTTGTCAGGACCAGAGCTTGCCAGTGAAGTCCCCTGCTTGTCACTGGATGCATCTGCTGTGGTTGCTGGCTCATCATCCGCCTCCCTCTCCGCTACTAACGCAGCACTAACCACTTGATTGGTTGCTGCTATATATAGCAGCAACTTCTCTTGTGGCTTAGGTGCGACAAGTGTTGGAGTGGAGGACAGGTATCTCTTTAAGTCCTGCAGCACAGCCTCCGCTTCCGGAGTCCATTTCATTGGACCTGCCTTTTTCAATATTTTGAAAAATGGTAGGGCACGCTCAGCAGACCTAGAGATAAACCTGCTGAGAGCAGCTACGCAACCGGCAAGTCTTCGTACATCCTTGATGCGCTTTGGTGCTTCAATCTGCTCAATGGCCTTCATCTTGTCGGGATTGGCCTCAATTCCCTGCTGAGACGCGAAGAACCTGAGAAGCTTGCCGGAGGGGACTCCAAACATACACTTCTCGGGGTTAAGCTTGAGGTTGATCTTGCGCAGATTTGCAAACGTTTCGTCTAAATCTTGAATCAGGGTCGCCTTGTCCTTGCTCTTGACCACTATGTCATCCATGTAGGCTTCCACATTTCTGTGTATTTGCGGCTCAAAAGCGTCATGGACTACCCTTGCAAATGTTGAACCAGCATTCTTTAAACCGAAAGGCATCCGTACGAAACAGTATGTGCCACATGGGGTGATGAATGCGGTCTTCTCCTCATCCTCTTCTGCCATGAAGATCTGATGGTATCCTGAGTATGCATCAAGAAATGAAAGCAAGTCACATCTGGCCGTGGAGTCAACAATCTGGTCGATGCGCGGCAAGGGAAATGGGTCTTTAGGAGAAGCTTTATTGACATCGGTAAAGTCGATACAAAGCCTCCATTTCCCATTTGCCTTGCGCACGACTACATGGTTGGCCAACCACGTAGGATGGAGCACTCCTCTGACAAGGCATGCTGCTTCCAATTTCTTGATTTCTTCTGCGATGAATTCTTGGCGCTCCACTGCCTGTTTCCTGATGTGACGCCCCCGATTTAATCGTACACTAATCATGCACGCAAATGTGTACGATCAAGATCAGGGACTCATGGGAAGATATCACAATACAACTCTAAAACATAAATAAGTCATACAAGCATCATAATACAAGCCAGGGGCCTCGAGGGCTCGAATACAAGTGCTCGATCATAGACGAGTCAGCGGAAGCAACAATATCTGAGTACAGACATAAGTTAAACAAGTTTGCCTTAAGAAGGCTAGCACAAACTGGGATACAGATCGAAAGAGGCGCAGGCCTTCTGCCTGGGATCCTCCTAAACTACTCCCGGTCGTCGCCAGCGGGCTGCATGTAGCAGGCGCCTCCAGTGTAGTAGTCGTCATCGACGGTGGCGTCTGGCTCCTGGGCTCCATCATCTGGTTGCAGCAATCGAGTAGAGATAGGGGGAAAAGGGGGAACAAGGCAACCGTGATTACTCATCCAAAGTACTCGCAAGCAAGGAGCTACACTACATATGCATGGATATATGTGTAAAGGGCCATATCAATGGACTGAACTGCAGAATGCCAGAATAAGAGGGGGATAGCTAGTCTTATCGAAGACTATGCTTCTGGTCACCTTCGTCTTGCAACAGGTAGAAGAGGGTAGGTTGAAGTCCTCCAAGTAACATCACATAGCAATAATCCTACCCGGCGATCCCCTCCTCGTATCCCTGAGAGAGAGCGACCACCGGTTGTATCTGGCACTTGGAAGGGTGTGTTTTATTAAGTATTCGGTTCTAGTTGTCATAAGGTCAAGGTACAACTCCAAGTCGTCCTGTTACCGAAGATCACGGCTATTCGAATAGATTAACTTCCCTGTAGGGGTGCACCAACTTACCCAACACGCTTGATCCCATTTGGCCGGACACACTTTCCCGGGTCATGCCCGGCCTCGGAAGATCAACACGTCGCAGCCCCACCTAGGCTCAACAGAGAGGCCAGCACGCCGGTCTAAACCTAAGCGTACAGGGGTCTGGGCCCATCGCCCATAGCACACCTGCACGTTGCGTACGCGGCCGAAAGCAGAACTAGGCCCCTTAATACAAGAGCAGGCTTACGTTCCAATCCGGCGCGCGCCACTCAGTCGCTGGCGTCACGAAGTGCTTTGGCTGATACCACGACGCCGAGTGCCCATATCTTTCCCACGTAGTTGGTTAGTGCGTATAGGCTCGTAGCCAACTCAGATCAAATACCAAGATCTCGTTAAGCGTGTTAAGTATCTGCGAACGCCGAACAGGGCCAGGCCCACCTCTCTCCTAGGAGGTCTCAACCTGCCCTGTCGCTCCGCCACAAAGATCCACTCGCGGGTGCTCCACCAGCCGACCCGACTTTAGTCTCCACATGTATCATGTATAAAGTATATAGTATATACCCGTGATCACCTCCCGAGTGATCACGGCCCGATAGTATAGCACGGCTGGCGGACAAGAATGTAGGGCCACAGATGAGTATACTAGCATCCTATACTAAGCATTTAGGATTGCGGGTAAGGTATCAATGACTGTAGCAATATTGACAAGCTATGCATCAGAATAGGATTAACGGAAAGCAGTAACATGTTGCACTACTCTAATGCAAGCAGTATAGAGGAGAATAGGCGATATCTGGTGATCAAGGGGGGGGGCTTGCCTGGTTGCTCTGGCAAGAGAGAGGGGTCGTCGTCGATGTAGTCGTACTCGGTGGCATCAGCGCCGGTCTCGGGGTCTACCGGGGAAGAAGAGGGAGGAAGAAACAGTAAATATAGAGCCAACAGAGTATCACAAACAAAACGAGGCAATACGTGGTGCTAGGTGTGCCCGAACGCGGTAGTAGGTGATACCGACGAAGGGGGAAAGCATCCGGGAAAGTATTCCCGGTGTTTCGCGTTTTCGGGCAGAGGAGCCGGAGGGGGAAAGTTGCGAGTTCGATAGGTTAGGGGGGTGTGGTGGACGAACGGGCTGCGTATCCGGATTCGTCTCGTCGTTCTGAGCAACTTTCATGTTGAAAATAATTTAATCCGAGTTACGGATTAAAAGATATGATTTTCTAAAGATTTTATTAATTCCTGGAATTTAATTAATTATTTAATTAATTCGAAAAATGGATTTATGATGTCAGCATGATGTCATGGTGACGTCAGCAGTCAACAGAGTTGACTTGGTCAACCTGACATGTGGGTCCGGTGGGACCCACCTGTCATTCTCCGTTTAGGTTAATTACAGATTAGATAATTTAATTACTATTTAATTAACCTAACTAGTTAATTAAATTAATTAAACCGGATTAATTAACTTAATTAATTCATTAGATAATTAATTAATTAATAATAAATTTTATTAAATCATTTTTTTATTTTTATTTTTAATTCCTTTTTTTAAACGTTATGGGCATGGGGCCCATCTGTCATAGGCCCCAGGGGCCTATCGGGCGTGCGGGCAGCGGGCGCAGGGCGCTGGCGCGGGCACCAGCCCGAACGGGCGCAGATGGTCGCCGGCGCACAGGCGGGGCCATTCGAGGCGATGGGGCGGGCGTAGGCCACCGGGGCACAGTGGGGCGCCGGCCAGGG
>NC_041387.1:333888748-333890027 GCF_002162155.2 Triticum dicoccoides | reverse complement strand
GGACAAGAGTGTAGGGCCACTGATGGAACTCTAGCATCCTATACTAAGCAGTAGGATAGCAGGTAAAGTTAACAACAGTAGTAGCAAGGACAGGCTATGCAGCAGTATAGGATTAACTGAAAGCAGTAACATGCTTCACTACTCTAATGCAAGCAGTATAGAGAAGAGTAGGCGATATCTGGTGATCAAAGGGGGGGCTTGCCTGGTTGCTCTGGCAAGAGAGAGGGGTCGTCGTCGATGTAGTCGTACTCGGTGGCATCAGCGCCGGTCTCGGGGTCTACCGGGGAAGAAGAGGGGGGAAGAAACAGTAAATACAGAGCCAACAAAGTATCACAAACAAAACGAGGCAATACGCGGTGCTAGGTGTGCCCGAACGCGGTAGTAGGTGATACCGACGAAGGGGGAAAGCATCCGGGAAAGTATTCTCGGTGTTTTGCGTTTTCGGGCAGAGGAGCCGGAGGGGGAAAGTTGCGAGTTCGATAGGTTAGGGGGGTGTGATGGACGAACGGGACGCGTATCCGGATTCGTCTCGTTGTTCTGAGCAACTTTCATGTTGAAAATAATTTAATCCGAGTTACGGATTAAAAGATATGATTTTCTAAAGATTTTATTAATTTCTGGAATTTAATTAATTATTTAATTAATTTGAAAAATGGATTTATGACGTCAGCATGATGTCATGCTGACGTCAGCAGTCAACAGAGTTGACTTGGTCAACCTGACATGTGGGTTCGGTGGGACCCACCTGTCATTCTCTGTTTAGGTTAATTACAGATTAGTTAATTTAATTACTATTTAATTAACCTAACTAGTTAATTAAATTAATTAAACCGGATTAATTAACTTAATTAATTCATTAGATAATTAATTAATTAATAATTAATTTTATTAAATCATTTTTTATTTTTTATTTTTATTTTTTAATTCCTTTTTTTAAACGTTATGGGCATGGGGCCCATCTGTCATAGGCCCCAGGGGCCTATCGGGCGTGGCCCGAACAGGCGTGCGGGCAGCGGGCGCAGGGTGCTGGCGCGGGCACCAGCCCGAACGGGCGCAGATGGTCGCCGACGCACGGGCGGGGCCATTCGGGGCGATGGGGCGGGCGCAGGCCACCGGGGCACAATGGGGCGCCGGCCAGGGGGTGGTCGCGGGCGAGGCAGGGCACGGCCACGGGGCACGGGTGGGCGGAGAGCACGTGAGAAGCAACAGCAGAAGCACACGGCGTGGCAGCGCCGGCGCGGGGTGGCGGTGGTGCTAGGCAAGGGTGGCCAGGGGGTGC
>NC_041387.1:333881532-333888645 GCF_002162155.2 Triticum dicoccoides | reverse complement strand
AGTTTCATTTTTGGAAAACTTTTGTTGTTTGGCTTAATTTCAAATTTGAATTTGAATCGTTTTCGAACTAACGCGAGATTAGCGACAGTAACGGAGGTGACGTGGTGTCATTAGCAGAGGTTACTGTAGCTTGATTATCCGGGCGTCACAATTCTCCTCCACTACAAGAAATCTCGTCCCGAGATTTAGGAGCAGGAGTAAGGGGGGAGGGATCTAGTTACGAAATGCTAACGGATCTTCTCAGTCTTGGTTGCTCTTCTCGAAGAGGTCGACCCATTATATTGATGTCTTCCTTTCTCTGCTTCAGGTCATCATGATGAAGTCATCATCCTTTCTTCGGAAATTTCATCGTACTAACGAAAGATTAAGGGGGTATACCGAAGAATGGATCTCTGCAGGGTAGACTATCTGGTAGACAACAACGAGGAAGGTGGCGGAAAGTAACTCTCGAATTGAAATTTAAGACAATATCGAGAGCAAAGCAAGAAGGTGCAAAATAGAAGTTTCAAGCGCATAGGCAATCGTTCGTTGCCTGAAGCGAAGTGTGAAAGGGGTTCAGAGCAATGGGAATAAGTATTGCGTCTGATACCAGATTGATGATCTCATCGGAAGGTGGCTCGTGAATTACACACGAGGCCACGCGTGAGGAATAACTTTGGGAACAGGGGGTGTACAGGAGAGTCAGGTTTCGATCCTGTGGAACTGTGGGTTATGGGCCCACCATGTGGGTTAAAAATAGGAGCGGTGACATCTCGCACGGTCACAATAGCAAGGCATGTCAGAGGGTAGCCTATCAGTTATGTCGGCACAATATCGGTACCAGGGGCGAGGGACGAAGAGAACCATTTTCCTGCTCGTTGAACGAGGCGGACCAATAGGCAAAGTTCTCGTCCATCGGTGGTGACCGGAATGCTATCGACAATTTCAACAGGGTCTTACTAACACGGTTGTACACCAAGGTGTTTACATAAGCAGAAGAATATTACTGCTTAGATCCTATGGATCACAAGGAAGGTTAAACAAATCAATGGAAAGGAAAATATGATTATCAGATTAAACAGGACAATGGAAAGGAAAATGTGTTTAAACACATATTTCAAGTGTATATCCTTCCCAAGGACAAGCAGAGCATGATATCCATGACAGGATAGAAAGTAGAAAACCATTTAGGTAAGTGGGGAGGAATCTCATGATATTACCGATACAACAGTGTTAGAATAAATGATAAAGAAAGTTTAGCATTGTGCTTCAAATGTTCTTGCTGAAGAATGGAGTACCATATACATGCTTCGAGATAGCATTGACATGGTCAATAGGTGAAATTCAGACTTTGGAAACAAAAAGGATCCATCAGGAACAACTTATAGAATAAATCTTACAATTTCCTCATGGAGGAATGTTTAACCTTCTTAAAAAGGAAACTATAACCACAGGTCCTCCGGCCAGGTGTGCTAAGCAAAGACACCACCTTACCAGGTCATGTAGAGACCAAAGTTATAACTTTAGGAAATATGCCCCAACCATCATATCTGGCCGAGATTCAGATCTGATCGGTGTTAGGATACCTCAGACTCAAGATGTCTGGGAAGAAAGTTCTGGCACAAATTGGTGATACAACATCTTAAGGTTGTCGGGAAATGAATTATGGAAGCGAGTTCCGAAACAAGAGTTCATCATTAAACCAAGGAGAGGATGAGGAGGTGGTTGATTGACTCACCGACAATTCATTGAGAGTTTCAAAAGATGGATTTCCACACTTATGTGTACAAGGAGACAACATTAGCTAGATCAAATGACTTGATGATGTATGCTCGAGGAAAACATACACAGTTAAACATTGGTTGAAATGTGCACCCGAAATATGGGCTAGGTAGCACGATCAATGTTCGAGTGATGATTCAATAAACCATAGACGTAGAATGAAACTATAGACCAATAACTTCAAAGCAATGGGGTTGCTAGAAGTTTTAGAATTTACACATCACAGACCATTTGTCGATATTCCGGTTGGAACACGTGGGGCCATGAAAAGATTGGTGATGGTGAGAAGCATCACTTGCATCAGTAATTCATAAGAGGTGGTGGAATTCTCACAACTTTGAGGACATAAGAGATGTTAATGTTCCAAGGTAAAGAAGAACAATTACTGGATAGCAAGGAACTCGAGGTATAACACCAAACATGAACAAGCTTGTGTTGGTGGGAAGGCAATAAAGTGGTCGATGATAATACAGATCATCAAGGGCAAAGGATGCTATTTCTCATCAAGATTTCGATAGATATCTTGGAAGACCTCAGAATGTTGATGATCACATTTGTCGAGAGGTTTCGAGAAGATGTAACTGATCGGCGATGACAACAAGTCAAAGGAATGATGAAGCAAAAAGTTATTGGAACAATGGGTACGACACAAACTTGAAATCAAGCTTGTTGTCCAAGGACAAACGATATTACGAGGAAGATCGCTTGTAAGATTAGCTCACCGTCGAAATTTGTGCTCCGGGAAGAAGGACCCGGTAGCACAGTTAGAAGTTTGCACGATAATGTTATAGCCGATAAGGCTAGGAATGACTTGAAGGATTATTAAACTCGTAAGCAACAAGAATTACTTGGAGTTATTGAATCGGAGTGCGGAATTGATTCACTTATCGGTGTTCTCGAGTTACTAATAACTCAGAACCCAGGGAAAATCTGAAGACGGTGAGAAGCAATACTAGATGAAGACTCATAGGAAGCAACACAGTTCCTTGATATTCTCGATATACCAGGGGGTAATACTCGATGACAGATCAAAGTAGAGGTTGGACTAGCATATTGCTCTCCAGAAGACAAGTGCTTGAACTTGTCCGAGAAATTGGATCAAGGAAGAACAATATGGTCGGAAACCACGATTGCAAAAGACCAAATCCCAGATATAAGATGAAATTATATCAAGGGGATAATTATTGTTACGAGAAGCTTCCATGACAAGATCTACATCGTGTCCATGGGCATGAACACAAAGTTCAAGGTCGACTCCCACTTCTCCAATGCATAACCTATCATTCACTCCTCATTTTCGATGGAGTTGTAGTGTTGAAATTTTATCTGGTAAATCACCAGGAGAATATGACTCGTGAAAACTTTCGGGATCACAGGGTTTTAGAGAAGGAATAGGTCCAACCCATCGGGGCATCTTAGAAACATATACCACAATATTTAGGAGTAATTCAACTCAAGCTCGAAGGAAGAACATGGTTGAGAAAGCAGAGGATACAATTTACCAAAGGCATTATGTATCGGAGAAAGAACTCACAAGGTGATTAATGATGAAGGACATTGTCGGATAATAATCCAACAGTGGATATGGTGATCCACAATGGAGCTGATGTGAGTATCGATACCCAATCAGAGGAAGAAAGAATGCAAATGCATCGTTTTACAGAACATCTGAATAATTCAACGTTTAAATAACAAAGGATTTATGATTTTCAAATCAAGGGGTCAGGAGCAAACGCTCTGATCAAGGACGGACAAGTAGAATAGACTTAGGGGTACAATCGATGGCAATCTGATTGGCCGAGGACCAGCTCACGTTTTACATGACATTTGAGCTGGAAGGATGAATTCTATGATCTGAGTGAGGATTGCGAGCATTCGCAACATATTGAGTCAATGGACTCAAGATGATATTGACAAAGGTTGCCAATAAGATTACTATACTTATGGGATTAACCATAATGCAAGCAAGCAAGAATTTCAGGAGCAATAGGTTGCTCAGGATTTTCGGAAGACCGAAATGGTATTTCGAAGAATTTTGTGAACTGCATGAATATCTGGGGATGAGCGCATACTCAATAAATGCGAGTAATTATCCATAGTGGTATGCATGTGGCAAAGAACTACAAGGCAGTAGGCACAAAGTATTCTCAGGGTATCTTATAATAACAAGATCGACTGGGAATAAAAGTAAGCATGACAGGTCTAAATACTTACCCATAGGGATATTTCAGTGGTAGGGAATTGCAAAAGCAATGGCATAAGGTTTTGGGAGAACATCGGAGAGTATTGTCAGAACCTTCTGTTGAAGCAGTCGATCATCTATAATGAAGGGGCTCTTCGGCAGGAAGTGGTAACGAGAACCTAGAGTTAGATTTTAGCAAGATCATTTAACCCGAGTAGGAGAGAGTCAGAATCCCAGAGTATAGACGAGGAATAAAAGATCCTAATACCACCCAATGGCGACGTGGGCCCGTAAGGCACACAGCCATGTTAGTAAAAGTTTTGTAATGACTAGACTCAACTTCGGCCAAGGAGTGTGGAAGGGTAATTCCTACAGGCAGTCGGCTCTGATACCAACTTGTGACGCCCCCGATTTAATCGTACATCAATCATGCACGCAAATGTGTACGATCAAGATCAGGGACTCACGGGAAGATATCACAACACAACTCTAAAACATAAATAAGTCATACAAGCATCATAATACAAGCCAGGGGCCTGGAGGGCTCGAATACAAGTGCTCGATCATAGACGAGTCAGCGGAAGCAAAAATATCTGAGTACAGACATAAGTTAAACAAGTTTGCCTTAAGAAGGCTAGCACAAACTGGGATACAGATCGAAAGAGGCGCAGGCCTTCTGCCTGGGATCCTCCTAAACTACTCCTGGTCGTCGCCAGCGGGCTGCACGTAGCAGGCGCCTCCAGTGTAGTAGTCGTCATCGACGGTGGCGTCTGGCTCCTGGGCTCCATCGTCTGGTTGCAGCAATCGAGTAGAGATAGGGGGAAAAGGGGGAACAAGGCAACTGTGAGTACTCATCCAAAGTACTCGCAAGCAAGGAGCTACACTACATACGCATGGATATATGTGTAAAGGGCCATATCAGTGGACTGAACTGCAGAATGCCAGAATAAGAGGGGGATAGCTAGTCTTATCGAAGACTACGCTTCTGGTCACCTTCGTCTTGCAACAGGTAGAAGAGGGTAGGTTGAAGTCCTCCAAGTAACATCACATAGCAATAATCCTACCCGGCGATCCCCTCCTCGTATCCCTGAGAGAGAGCGACCACCGATTGTATCTGGCACTTGGAAGGGTGTGTTTTATTAAGTATTCAGTTCTAGTTGTCATAAGGTCAAGGTACAACTCCAAGTCGTCCTGTTACCGAAGATCACGGCTATTCGAATAGATTAACTTCCCTGTAGGGGTGCACCAACTTACCCAACACGCTTGATCCCATTTGGCCGGACACACTTTCCCGGGTCATGCCCGGCCTCAGAAGATCAACACGTCGCAGCCCCACCTAGGCTCAACAGAGAGGCCAGCACGCCGGTCTAAACCTAAGCGCACAGGGGTCTGGGCCCATCGCCCATAGCACACCTGCATGTTGCATACGCGGCCGAAGGCAGAACTAGCCCCCTTAATACAAGAGCAGGCTTACGTTCCAATCCGACGCGCGCCACTCAGTCGCTAGCGTCGCGAAGTGCTTTGGCTGATACGACGACGCCGAGTGCCCATATCTTTCCCACGTAGTTGGTTAGTGCGTATAGGCTCGTAGCCAACTCAGATCAAATACCAAGATCTCGTTAAGCGTGTTAAGTATCTGCGAACGCCGAACAGGGCCAGGCCCACCTCTCTCCTAGGCGGTCTCAACCTGCCCTGTCGCTCCGCCACAAAGATCCACTCGCGGGTGCTCCACCAGCCGACCCGACTTTAGTCTCCACATGTATCATGTATAAAGTATATAGTATATACCCGTGATCACCTCCCGAGTGATCACGGCCCGATAGTATAGCACGGCTGGCGGACAAGAATGTAGGGCCACAGATGAATATACTAGCATCCTATACTAAGCATTTAGGATTGCGGGTAAGGTATCAATGACTGTAGCAATAATGACAGGCTATGCATCAGAATAGGATTAACGGAAAGCAGTAACATGCTGCACTACTCTAATGCAAGCAGTATAGAGGAGAATAGGCGATATCTGGTGATCAAGGGGGGGGGGGCTTGCCTGGTTGCTCTGGCAAGAGAGAGGGGTCGTCATCGATGTAGTCGTACTCGGTGGCATCAGCGCCGGTCTCGGGGTCTACCGGGGAAGAAGAGGGGGGAAGAAACTGTAAATATAGAGCCAACAAAGTATCACAAACAAAACGAGGCAAAACGTGGTGCTAGGTGTGCCCGAACGCGGTAGTAGGTGATACCGACGAAGGGGGAAAGCATCCGGGAAAGTATTCCCGGTGTTTCGCATTTTCGGGCAGAGGAGCCGGAGGGGGAAAGTTGCGAGTTTGATAGGTTAGGGGGTGTGGTGGACGAACGGGCTGCGTATCCGGATTCGTCTCGTCGTTCTGAGCAACTTTCATGTTGAAAATAATTTAATCCGAGTTACGGATTAAAAGATATGATTTTCTAAAGATTTTATTAATTTCTGGAATTTAATTAATTATTTAATTAATTCGAAAAATGGATTTATGACGTCAGCATGATGTCATGCTGACGTCAGTAGTCAACAGAGTTGACTTGGTCAACCTGACATGTGGGTCCGGTGGGACCCACCTGTCATTCTACGTTTAGGTTAATTACAGATTAGATAATTTAATTACTATTTAATTAACCTAATTAGTTAATTAAATTAATTAAATCGGATTAATTAACTTAATTAATTCATCAGATAATTAACTAATTAATAATTAATTTTATTAAATCATTTTTTTTATTTTTTTTATTTTTAATTCCTTTTTTTTAAAACGTTACGGGCATGGGGCCCATCTGTCATAGGCCCCAGGGGCCTATCGGGCGTGCGGGCAGCGGGCGCAGGGCGCTGGCGCGGGCACCAGCCCGAACGGGCGCAGATGGTCGCCGGCGCACGGGCGGGGCCATTCAAGGCGATGGGGCGGGCGCAGGCCACCGGGGCACAGTGGGGCGCCGGCCAGGGGGTGGCCGCGGGTGAGGCAGGGCATGGCCATGGGGCACGGGTGGGCGGAGAGCACGTGAGAAGCAACAGCAGAAGCACACGGCGTGGCAGCGCCGGCGCGGGGTGGCGGTGGTGCTAGGCGTGTGCGGGGCGCGGCTGGCGTGCAGGTGACGCAGCGCAAGGCACGACCGACGAGCAGAGGCACGTGGGCCTGCGCAAGCGC
>NC_041387.1:333873536-333880925 GCF_002162155.2 Triticum dicoccoides | reverse complement strand
GATCCCCCCGATCCAATCGGGGGCAGAGGAGGGGAGGTGGATCGAACCCCTCCCCGATCTAGATGGGGATCGAGAGGAGTGGGGGAGGAGACGTGGGTGTGGGGGGGAAATGGGGTGCGGTAGCTAGGGTTTCGGGAGTGGGGAGGGCCATATAGGCCAGGGGGGACTAGGCCGGCCAGCTGGGCCGAATGGCCCAGGGGAGGGGGGGGCGCTCTTCAACTTTGTTTTGTTTTGTTTTAATTTCTGTTGAGTCGTTTCTTTTTATTTATTTCTCCCTGCTTTATTTTAGTTACAATTTATTGTTTAGTATTTTTGTGAAATATATACTTGGCATCTAATTTGGTATTTCAATTTAGTCCACTGCCACAAAAACTCTAGTCCCCAAATAATTTAGTGTTATATTTTATTTAATTAGTGAAGGTATTTAAATAATTAGTTTTTCTACTATTTAAATCATTATGGTGTAGTTAAGCATTTCATAAAAGTTTGGTTTCACCACCTCATTTACCTATGATTTATCCGACACATTTAGAACATTTTAGTTTCATTTTTGGAAAACTTTTGTTGCTCGGCTTAATTTCAAATTTGAATTTGAATCGTTTTCGAACTAACGCGAGATTAGCGACAGTAACGGAGGTGACGTGGTGTCATTAGCAGAGGTTACTGTAGCTTGATTATCCGGGCATCACACCTGACTTTCTGCTTGACGGGCCGCACATGAGGACAGACGGCAAGATGGTGCTCGATTACTTTCCTGGGAACACCGGGGATGTCAGACGGTTGCCACACAAATACGTCGACGTTCGCCTTCAGGAAAGCAACGAGTGCGCTTTCCTATTTAGGGTCAAGAGTGGCACTGATGGTGAAAGTACCACCAGTGCCATCCTCCTTGGCGGACACCTTCTTGGTCTCTGGTGGAGCTGCCATTGTCTTCTTACACTTGCCGGTGGAGCTCGATGGTGCGTCCTCGATGGTAGCGCAGCACTCCGAAGAGGTGCGCTTGCCGGAGTGGGCATCAGAACTCTTGCCGGACTTGGTCTTCTTCTTCGCCCCGGGAGCTTCAACGGCAAGTGACTTGCGATCTGTTGCGGCTGCTGCTTCCTGGTAGATATTGTCGGCGCAGATAAGAGCATCCTTCTTGTCGCCAGGGACAGAGATGACACTTATCGGGCCTGGCATCTTCAGCATGTTGTATGCATGGTGAGAGGCTGCCATGAATTTGGCGAGTGCTGGACGGCCGAGTATCCCATTGTAAGGCAATGGAAAGTCAGCAACGTCAAAAGTGACCCTCTCAGTCCTGAAGTTCAACTCGCTGCCAAATGTTACCGGCAACGTGATCTTTCCCTTCGGCTTGCTCCTTCCCGGATTGATTCCTTGGAATGTTCCGGTCTCTTTGAGCTCGCCATCAGGGATCTGGAGTTTCTGGAGTACTGCGGAGGAGATCAGGTTCAAGCCGGCCCTGCCGTCAACTAGCATCTTAGTGACCTTGAGGTTGCGGATAGTTGGTGAAACCAACATTGGCAAGCACCGGACCGCAGTTATGCGATGAGGGTGGTCCTCAATATCAAAGATGATAGCCGTGCTGGACCATTTCAGAGGCTTGCGTGACTCGACGGGTGATTCTGCCGCATTGACTTCTCGCACCCACTGCTTGAGCTGGCGGTGTGAAGTATGCAGAGAAGCACCGCCGACAACGCACATGACCTCTGTGGCTTTCTGGAACTCCTGCTCATCGGTCTCGTCATCATCCATATCTTCATTGTCGTCGTCATCTTCATCCTTGTCGTGGCCGCGGGGAGGTCTATCTCCTTGCCGCTGCTTGGCCTTGCCGCAGCGTCCTCCTCGGCCGGGACGTTTCTTGCCGGCTCCTCCAACACCTTCCTGGGCCTTCTCCTTGTCGCGTTGCTCGTATTCAGCCTTTTGCTGCTCGACAAGCTGCTCGACCTTCTTGCAGCTCTAGAGGTCATGGCCCTTGGTGCGGTGGATCTTGCAGTACTGCTTATTGGTGTCGTCGTGCTTGTCGGCGACTGCCACAGCCTGGTAGTTGGTGCCTACGGCAAGCTCCTCGCCGGAGCTACCAGCTTTGGCTTCCTTGGCGCCACCTCCGTTGCCGGACCGCTCAACGACTAGCACATCTTTGCCTTTCTTCTTTCTGTTGTTCCGCCGCCGGTTTTTCTTTGCCGGGGCAGCCTCGTCACTATCAGATCCTCCTGCTCCTGTATTCTCTCCGGGGAGTTTCCTCCCTTCCTCAGCACGTGCACACTTGTCGGCCAGGGCATATAGCTCACTGACGTCTCTGATCTTGCACATCGCCATCTCCTCCCGCATCCTGTGGTTTCGCACGTTCTGATGGAACGCGCTGATTACCGCGGCAGGGTGGACATCTGGGATGTTGTGCTGTATGCGGCTGAATCTCTGAATGTACTTGCGCAGGGGCTCTCCTTCCTTCTGGGCGAGCAGATGAAGGTCGCTCTCTTGGCCATGAGGCTTGTGGCCGCCTGTAAAGGCGCTGACAAACTGATGGCATAGGTCTGCCTAGGAAGATATGGAGTTGTCCGGCAAGTGCATGAGCCAGGATCTGACATTGGGCTTGAGCACCAGCGGGAAGTAGCTGGCCAGGATCTTGTCGTCCCGCCCCCGGCAGCTTGTACCGTGATGGTGTAGATGCTGAGGAACTCCGACGGATGCGACTTGCCATCGTACTTCTCTGGTACGTCTGACTTGAAATTCTTCGTGCTGGGCCACTGGACTTGCCGCAGCTCACGGGTGAACGCAGGGCAACCTACCGCGTACGGCAAGTCGCCTGGTTCCCCTGGTGCATGCATGTCGACAGAGGGCCCAGCGCACTGGTCCGATTGACGCCGCGCTTCTCTTCGGCGCTCGATGCGAGTACGGGCGTCTTCTTGCTCGCGTTCGTGAAGAACTTGGCGCTGATCGCGACGAGCTCGTGGATCTGATGATGTGGTGGAGTCGCTATCGAGGTGGATCCGGCGAGTCGATGATCTTGTCCTTCGGGGTGGAGAGTGCATGGTGGTTGCACCCCCACCGGTTTCGTCGCCATCGGCTCGCGCCTGGCAGTCCTGCCGCGGCAGCAATGTACTCGGCCGCCGCGGAGTGTCGCCGTTGGCGAAGCCGATGAGACTCTGAATGGTGGCCCTCCATCCATCAATCTTGTCTGCCGTTGGAGGGTAATCCAGGAGCAGTTGAGCTCGCGCCAAAGCTTCTGCTGGAGTGGTGGGCGGCAGTGGCGAATGGTGCGAGGAGCGGGATATGCTCGGACTTCTAACTATGTTAGAAGGAGCAGTATCCTGTCCAGGCGACCGTGTCTCGCTCGTGCCAGCATGTTGGCGTGCATGCTGGTCTTGAGCACCCCGAGATCCACCAGCTCGATCTTGGTCCAACAAACGTATGGTACTGCGAATACCATGACGCTGTCGGTCCTGCGCCTCCTAAGATGGGCGCGGTGCATGTACGGACGCCGAGGTCTGTGCAGCCTTGTCCTTGGACCTGGCAGCACCGTGAGCTCCCTCGTCGATGCCCGTTCTTCCGCCGGCGTCTACCCCACCACTCGTTTGCTCCGTTGGTGGTGGGATCGACGTGGACGGAACAGCTGCCGCCGAAGCCTTCTTCTTCGGTGGCATGTTGATGAAGAAGATGAAGATCTAGCTCGTGTGAACGCCGGATCAGGTTCACACAACCTTGACGCCCCCCTACCTGGCGCGCCAAAGATGTCGGGGAAACTGATGCATGAACACCTATGGGACCGGCGGACCGAGCCCCTTTTGGTTCAGCGGGGGGCGGAGATCGCACGAAGAGCGGATCGAGGCGGAGCACACGAGCAGTTTACCCAGCTTCGGAGCTCTCCGGAGAGATAACACTCCTACTGCTGCATGTCTGAGTGTATTGAGTTCTTGCTCGAGAGCGCTGAGTACTACAGTACACCTCAGCTGCTAACGAGACCGAGCGTGAGTGTTTTTCTGCCTTCCAAACCCCCCTCTACGTTGCGCATGGGACTCCTTTTATATGCTGAAGGGGTCTCCGACAGGTGGCAACGTAGACAAGGGTAAAAATGGAAAAGCAATTGCGGTTGGTACAACTACCTGTACAGTGTATCATACCTACCCCTCACGGCAGGGGACAAAGGCATTAAATGCCCGTCTACATCGCACAAATAGTGCAAAAAGGGACCGTCAGGGACGCCACCGCTCGCCACGATGGTAATCTTGTCAGCGTCGCTTGCCACCGTGCACCGCTGGCCGCACAGCCTCTTGCCACGCGCGCCTGGAAAGGTCCCAGGGCGACACGTTGGTGGATGTGCTGGAGCGCGGGTACAAAGTGGTAGTTTGGCGCTGTGACGCCCCCGATTCAGTCGTACACTAATCATGCACGCAAATGTGTACGATCAAGATCAGGGACTCACGGGAAGATATCACAACACAACTCTACAAATAAAATAAGTCATACAAGCATCATAATACAAGCCAGGGGCCTCGAGGGCTCGAATACAAGTGCTCGATCATAGACGAGTCAGCGGAAGCAACAATATCTGAGTACAGACATAAGTTAAACAAGTTTGCCTTAAGAAGGCTAGCACAAACTGGGATACAGATCGAAAGAGGAGCAGGCCTCCTGCCTGGGATCCTCCTAACTACTCCTGGACGTCGTCAGCAGGCTGCACGTAGTAGGGGCACCTCCGGTGTAGTAGGGGTCGTCGTTGTCGGTGGCGTCTGGCTCCAGGGCTCCAGCATCTGGTTGCGACAACCAGGTAGAAGGGAAAGGGGAAAAGAGGGAGAAAAGCAACCGTGAGTACTCATCCAAAGTACTCGCAAGCAAGGAACTACACTACATATGCATGGGTATATGTGTAAGGAGGCCATATCAGTGGACTGAACTGTAGAATGCCAGAATAAGAGGGGGATAGCTAGTCCTATCGAAGACTACGCTTCTGGCAGCCTCCGTCTTGCAGCATGTAGAAGAGAATAGATTGAAGTCCTCCAAGTAGCATCTCCAAGTAGCCTCTCCATGTAGCAACTCCTGTCGCATCGCATAGCATAATCCTACCCGGCAATCCTCTCCTCGTGCCCTGCGGAAAAGCGATCACCGGGTTGTCTGTGGAACTTTGAAGGGTGTGTTTTATTAAGTATCCGGTTCTAGTTGTCATAAGGTCAAGGTACAACTCCAAGTCGTCCTGTTACCGAAGATCACGGCTATTCGAATAGATTAACTTCCCTGCAGGGGTGCACCACATAACCCAACACGCTCGATCCCATTTGGCCGGACACACTTTCCTGGGTCATGCCCGGCCTCGGAAGATCAACACGTCGCAGCCCCACCTAGGCAAAACAGTGAGGCCAGCACGCCGGTCTAAACCTAAGCGCACAGGGGTCTGGGCCCATCGCCCATAGCACACCTGCACGTTGCGAGGGCGGCCGGAAGCAGAACTAGCCCCCTTAATACAAGAGCAGACTTACGTTCCAATCCGGCGCGCGCCGCTCCGTCGCTGACGTCTGAAGTGCTTCGGCTGATACCACGACGCCGGGATACCCATAACTACTCCTGCGTAGATGGTTAGTGCGTATAGGCTCGTAGTCGACTCAGATCAAATACCAAGATCTCGTTAAGCGTGTTAAGTATCCGCGAACGCCGAACAGGGCCAGGCCCACCTGTCTCCTAGGTGGTCTCAACCTGCCCTGCCGCTCCGCCACAAAGTAACAGTCGGGGGCCGTCGGGAACCCAGGCCCACCTCTACCGGGATGGAGCCACCTGTCCTTTCAGCCCCCAATTCCGAACAGTATCACAGGTAATGTAACAGTGTAAAGTATATAGTATATGCCCGTGATCACCTCCCGAAGTGATCACAGCCCAGTAGTATAGCATGGCAGACGGACAAGAGTGTAGGGCCACTGATGGAACACTAGCATCCTATACTAAGCATTTAGGATTGCGGGTAAGGTATCAATGACTGTAGCAGCAATGACAGGCTATGCATCAGAATAGGATTAACGGAAAGCAGTAACATGCTACGCTACTCTAATGCAAGCAGTATAGAGAAGAGTAGGCGATATCTGGTGATCAAGGGGGGGGGGGCTTGCCTGGTTGCTCTGGCAAGAGAGAGGGGTCGTCAACTCCGTAGTCGAACTGGTCAGCAGCAGCGTCGGTCTCGTAGTCTACCGGAGAGAAGAGGGGGAAGAAATAATGAATACGGAGCAAACAAAGCACCACAAAATATATCAAGGCAATACGCGGTGTTCGGTGTGCCCTAACGCGGTAGTAGGTGATACCGGTGATGGGGAAAACATCCGGGAAAGTATTCCCGATGTTTTGCGTTTTCGGGCAGAGGAGCCGGAGGGGGAAAGTTGCGAGTTCGATAGGTTAGGGGTGTGTGGCGGACGAACGGACTGCGTATCCGGATTCGTCTCGTCGTTCTGAGCAACTTTCATGTAGAAAGTTTTTTCATCAGAGCTACGGTTTATTTTCTATTAATTTTAAAAGATTTAAATCATTTTCAGGATTTATTTAATTATTTTAATGCAACATTATCCAGAATAGTGCACGCTGACGTCAGCATGACGTCAGCATCACGTCAGCAGTCAACAGGGAGTTGACTGGGTCAATCTGACGTGTGGGTCCCACATGTCATTGACTGATTAGTCTAGTTAGGGTTTAATTAAACTATCTACGTAATTAGATTAATTAAACATGATTAATTAACTTAATTAATTCATTAACTATTTTAATTATTAATTAATTAATTGTTAATTAATTAATTATTTATATATTTATTTTTATTATACATATTTTTTTTAAATTCCTTTTTTTTAAACCGTTCTGGGGCGGGGGCCCCACATGTCTGTGGCCCATAGGGGCCCTTAGCGGGCACGGGCGCTGCAGGTAACAGGCGCGGGTGTGGTGGCCGGCCCCCAACAAGGCGCCCGAGGGGGGCGCCGGCGAGGCGCAGAGCAGGTCGAGGCTGGCGGGGCGCCACCGGCGACCGCACAAGCGGCAGCAGGGCGTAGGGGGCCCAGGGTGGCACGTAATGAGGAGGACAAGGCACGGGGAGGCAGTCGTGGGTTCAGGGGAGGGGGAGCAGCGGGGGAGGCCGATGGCCACGGCGAACTAGGCAGGGCGCGGGGTCTTCGAGCGGTGCAGTGGGGCGAGGCCACCATGGTGACGGTGCACGCGCAGCCCGACTGGCCCCGACGCCGGCTGGGGCGGAGGAGGGCGCCGGCCAAATGCTCGCGGGGGCGCGCGCGGGGTAGCGCGGGGGAGACAGAGAGGAGGGAGGTGCGGTGCTCACTGCGGGGAGTAGGGCCCGGGGCAGTGGGGGTCGAGGAGGAGTCGGGGATGACCGGGCGACGGGGAGGAGGCGCGTGGAGCTCCGGGCGGCGG